>NC_071599.1:0-7500 GCF_024509145.1 Vidua macroura | reverse complement strand
GTTAGGGTTAGGGTTAGGGTTAGGGTTAGGGTTAGGGTTAGGGTTAGGGTTAGGGTTAGGGTTAGGGTTAGGGTTAGGGTTAGGGTTAGGGTTAGGGTTAGGGTTAGGGTTAGGGTTAGGGTTAGGGTTAGGGTTAGGGTTAGGGTTAGGGTTAGGGTTAGGGTTAGGGTTAGGGTTAGGGTTAGGGTTAGGGTTAGGGTTAGGGTTAGGGTTAGGGTTAGGGTTAGGGTTAGGGTTAGGGTTAGGGTTAGGGTTAGGGTTAGGGTTAGGGTTAGGGTTAGGGTTAGGGTTAGGGTTAGGGTTAGGGTTAGGGTTAGGGTTAGGGTTAGGGTTAGGGTTAGGGTTAGGGTTAGGGTTAGGGTTAGGGTTAGGGTTAGGGTTAGGGTTAGGGTTAGGGTTAGGGTTAGGGTTAGGGTTAGGGTTAGGGTTAGGGTTAGGGTTAGGGTTAGGGTTAGGGTTAGGGTTAGGGTTAGGGTTAGGTTAGGGTTAGGGTTAGGGTTAGGGTTAGGGTTAGGGTTAGGGTTAGGGTTAGGGTTAGGGTTAGGGTTAGGGTTAGGGTTAGGGTTAGGGTTAGGGTTAGGGTTAGGGTTAGGGTTAGGGTTAGGGTTAGGGTTAGGGTTAGGGTTAGGGTTAGGGTTAGGGTTAGGGTTAGGGTTAGGGTTAGGGTTAGGGTTAGGGTTAGGGTTAGGGTTAGGGTTAGGGTTAGGGTTAGGGTTAGGGTTAGGGTTAGGGTTAGGGTTAGGGTTAGGGTTAGGGTTAGGGTTAGGGTTAGGGTTAGGGTTAGGGTTAGGGTTAGGGTTAGGGTTAGGGTTAGGGTTAGGGTTAGGGTTAGGGTTAGGGTTAGGGTTAGGGTTAGGGTTAGGGTTAGGGTTAGGGTTAGGGTTAGGGTTAGGGTTAGGGTTAGGGTTAGGGTTAGGGTTAGGGTTAGGGTTAGGGTTAGGGTTAGGGTTAGGGTTAGGGTTAGGGTTAGGGTTAGGGTTAGGGTTAGGGTTAGGGTTAGGGTTAGGGTTAGGGTTAGGGTTAGGGTTAGGGTTAGGGTTAGGGTTAGGGTTAGGGTTAGGGTTAGGGTTAGGGTTAGGGTTAGGGTTAGGGTTAGGGTTAGGGTTAGGGTTAGGGTTAGGGTTAGGGTTAGGGTTAGGGTTAGGGTTAGGGTTAGGGTTAGGGTTAGGGTTAGGGTTAGGGTTAGGGTTAGGGTTAGGGTTAGGGTTAGGGTTAGGGTTAGGGTTAGGGTTAGGGTTAGGGTTAGGGTTAGGGTTAGGGTTAGGGTTAGGGTTAGGGTTAGGGTTAGGGTTAGGGTTAGGGTTAGGGTTAGGGTTAGGGTTAGGGTTAGGGTTAGGGTTAGGGTTAGGGTTAGGGTTAGGGTTAGGGTTAGGGTTAGGGTTAGGGTTAGGGTTAGGGTTAGGGTTAGGGTTAGGGTTAGGGTTAGGGTTAGGGTTAGGGTTAGGGTTAGGGTTAGGGTTAGGGTTAGGGTTAGGGTTAGGGTTAGGGTTAGGGTTAGGGTTAGGGTTAGGGTTAGGGTTAGGGTTAGGGTTAGGGTTAGGGTTAGGGTTAGGGTTAGGGTTAGGGTTAGGGTTAGGGTTAGGGTTAGGGTTAGGGTTAGGGTTAGGGTTAGGGTTAGGGTTAGGGTTAGGGTTAGGGTTAGGGTTAGGGTTAGGGTTAGGGTTAGGGTTAGGGTTAGGGTTAGGGTTAGGGTTAGGGTTAGGGTTAGGGTTAGGGTTAGGGTTAGGGTTAGGGTTAGGGTTAGGGTTAGGGTTAGGGTTAGGGTTAGGGTTAGGGTTAGGGTTAGGGTTAGGGTTAGGGTTAGGGTTAGGGTTAGGGTTAGGGTTAGGGTTAGGGTTAGGGTTAGGGTTAGGGTTAGGGTTAGGGTTAGGGTTAGGGTTAGGGTTAGGGTTAGGGTTAGGGTTAGGGTTAGGGTTAGGGTTAGGGTTAGGGTTAGGGTTAGGGTTAGGGTTAGGGTTAGGGTTAGGGTTAGGGTTAGGGTTAGGGTTAGGGTTAGGGTTAGGGTTAGGGTTAGGGTTAGGGTTAGGGTTAGGGTTAGGGTTAGGGTTAGGGTTAGGGTTAGGGTTAGGGTTAGGGTTAGGGTTAGGGTTAGGGTTAGGGTTAGGGTTAGGGTTAGGGTTAGGGTTAGGGTTAGGGTTAGGGTTAGGGTTAGGGTTAGGGTTAGGGTTAGGGTTAGGGTTAGGGTTAGGGTTAGGGTTAGGGTTAGGGTTAGGGTTAGGGTTAGGGTTAGGGTTAGGGTTAGGGTTAGGGTTAGGGTTAGGGTTAGGGTTAGGGTTAGGGTTAGGGTTAGGGTTAGGGTTAGGGTTAGGGTTAGGGTTAGGGTTAGGGTTAGGGTTAGGGTTAGGGTTAGGGTTAGGGTTAGGGTTAGGGTTAGGGTTAGGGTTAGGGTTAGGGTTAGGGTTAGGGTTAGGGTTAGGGTTAGGGTTAGGGTTAGGGTTAGGGTTAGGGTTAGGGTTAGGGTTAGGGTTAGGGTTAGGGTTAGGGTTAGGGTTAGGGTTAGGGTTAGGGTTAGGGTTAGGGTTAGGGTTAGGGTTAGGGTTAGGGTTAGGGTTAGGGTTAGGGTTAGGGTTAGGGTTAGGGTTAGGGTTAGGGTTAGGGTTAGGGTTAGGGTTAGGGTTAGGGTTAGGGTTAGGGTTAGGGTTAGGGTTAGGGTTAGGGTTAGGGTTAGGGTTAGGGTTAGGGTTAGGGTTAGGGTTAGGGTTAGGGTTAGGGTTAGGGTTAGGGTTAGGGTTAGGGTTAGGGTTAGGGTTAGGGTTAGGGTTAGGGTTAGGGTTAGGGTTAGGGTTAGGGTTAGGGTTAGGGTTAGGGTTAGGGTTAGGGTTAGGGTTAGGGTTAGGGTTAGGGTTAGGGTTAGGGTTAGGGTTAGGGTTAGGGTTAGGGTTAGGGTTAGGGTTAGGGTTAGGGTTAGGGTTAGGGTTAGGGTTAGGGTTAGGGTTAGGGTTAGGGTTAGGGTTAGGGTTAGGGTTAGGGTTAGGGTTAGGGTTAGGGTTAGGGTTAGGGTTAGGGTTAGGGTTAGGGTTAGGGTTAGGGTTAGGGTTAGGGTTAGGGTTAGGGTTAGGGTTAGGGTTAGGGTTAGGGTTAGGGTTAGGGTTAGGGTTAGGGTTAGGGTTAGGGTTAGGGTTAGGGTTAGGGTTAGGGTTAGGGTTAGGGTTAGGGTTAGGGTTAGGGTTAGGGTTAGGGTTAGGGTTAGGGTTAGGGTTAGGGTTAGGGTTAGGGTTAGGGTTAGGGTTAGGGTTAGGGTTAGGGTTAGGGTTAGGGTTAGGGTTAGGGTTAGGGTTAGGGTTAGGGTTAGGGTTAGGGTTAGGGTTAGGGTTAGGGTTAGGGTTAGGGTTAGGGTTAGGGTTAGGGTTAGGGTTAGGGTTAGGGTTAGGGTTAGGGTTAGGGTTAGGGTTAGGGTTAGGGTTAGGGTTAGGGTTAGGGTTAGGGTTAGGGTTAGGGTTAGGGTTAGGGTTAGGGTTAGGGTTAGGGTTAGGGTTAGGGTTAGGGTTAGGGTTAGGGTTAGGGTTAGGGTTAGGGTTAGGGTTAGGGTTAGGGTTAGGGTTAGGGTTAGGGTTAGGGTTAGGGTTAGGGTTAGGGTTAGGGTTAGGGTTAGGGTTAGGGTTAGGGTTAGGGTTAGGGTTAGGGTTAGGGTTAGGGTTAGGGTTAGGGTTAGGGTTAGGGTTAGGGTTAGGGTTAGGGTTAGGGTTAGGGTTAGGGTTAGGGTTAGGGTTAGGGTTAGGGTTAGGGTTAGGGTTAGGGTTAGGGTTAGGGTTAGGGTTAGGGTTAGGGTTAGGGTTAGGGTTAGGGTTAGGGTTAGGGTTAGGGTTAGGGTTAGGGTTAGGGTTAGGGTTAGGGTTAGGGTTAGGGTTAGGGTTAGGGTTAGGGTTAGGGTTAGGGTTAGGGTTAGGGTTAGGGTTAGGGTTAGGGTTAGGGTTAGGGTTAGGGTTAGGGTTAGGGTTAGGGTTAGGGTTAGGGTTAGGGTTAGGGTTAGGGTTAGGGTTAGGGTTAGGGTTAGGGTTAGGGTTAGGGTTAGGGTTAGGGTTAGGGTTAGGGTTAGGGTTAGGGTTAGGGTTAGGGTTAGGGTTAGGGTTAGGGTTAGGGTTAGGGTTAGGGTTAGGGTTAGGGTTAGGGTTAGGGTTAGGGTTAGGGTTAGGGTTAGGGTTAGGGTTAGGGTTAGGGTTAGGGTTAGGGTTAGGGTTAGGGTTAGGGTTAGGGTTAGGGTTAGGGTTAGGGTTAGGGTTAGGGTTAGGGTTAGGGTTAGGGTTAGGGTTAGGGTTAGGGTTAGGGTTAGGGTTAGGGTTAGGGTTAGGGTTAGGGTTAGGGTTAGGGTTAGGGTTAGGGTTAGGGTTAGGGTTAGGGTTAGGGTTAGGGTTAGGGTTAGGGTTAGGGTTAGGGTTAGGGTTAGGGTTAGGGTTAGGGTTAGGGTTAGGGTTAGGGTTAGGGTTAGGGTTAGGGTTAGGGTTAGGGTTAGGGTTAGGGTTAGGGTTAGGGTTAGGGTTAGGGTTAGGGTTAGGGTTAGGGTTAGGGTTAGGGTTAGGGTTAGGGTTAGGGTTAGGGTTAGGGTTAGGGTTAGGGTTAGGGTTAGGGTTAGGGTTAGGGTTAGGGTTAGGGTTAGGGTTAGGGTTAGGGTTAGGGTTAGGGTTAGGGTTAGGGTTAGGGTTAGGGTTAGGGTTAGGGTTAGGGTTAGGGTTAGGGTTAGGGTTAGGGTTAGGGTTAGGGTTAGGGTTAGGGTTAGGGTTAGGGTTAGGGTTAGGGTTAGGGTTAGGGTTAGGGTTAGGGTTAGGGTTAGGGTTAGGGTTAGGGTTAGGGTTAGGGTTAGGGTTAGGGTTAGGGTTAGGGTTAGGGTTAGGGTTAGGGTTAGGGTTAGGGTTAGGGTTAGGGTTAGGGTTAGGGTTAGGGTTAGGGTTAGGGTTAGGGTTAGGGTTAGGGTTAGGGTTAGGGTTAGGGTTAGGGTTAGGGTTAGGGTTAGGGTTAGGGTTAGGGTTAGGGTTAGGGTTAGGGTTAGGGTTAGGGTTAGGGTTAGGGTTAGGGTTAGGGTTAGGGTTAGGGTTAGGGTTAGGGTTAGGGTTAGGGTTAGGGTTAGGGTTAGGGTTAGGGTTAGGGTTAGGGTTAGGGTTAGGGTTAGGGTTAGGGTTAGGGTTAGGGTTAGGGTTAGGGTTAGGGTTAGGGTTAGGGTTAGGGTTAGGGTTAGGGTTAGGGTTAGGGTTAGGGTTAGGGTTAGGGTTAGGGTTAGGGTTAGGGTTAGGGTTAGGGTTAGGGTTAGGGTTAGGGTTAGGGTTAGGGTTAGGGTTAGGGTTAGGGTTAGGGTTAGGGTTAGGGTTAGGGTTAGGGTTAGGGTTAGGGTTAGGGTTAGGGTTAGGGTTAGGGTTAGGGTTAGGGTTAGGGTTAGGGTTAGGGTTAGGGTTAGGGTTAGGGTTAGGGTTAGGGTTAGGGTTAGGGTTAGGGTTAGGGTTAGGGTTAGGGTTAGGGTTAGGGTTAGGGTTAGGGTTAGGGTTAGGGTTAGGGTTAGGGTTAGGGTTAGGGTTAGGGTTAGGGTTAGGGTTAGGGTTAGGGTTAGGGTTAGGGTTAGGGTTAGGGTTAGGGTTAGGGTTAGGGTTAGGGTTAGGGTTAGGGTTAGGGTTAGGGTTAGGGTTAGGGTTAGGGTTAGGGTTAGGGTTAGGGTTAGGGTTAGGGTTAGGGTTAGGGTTAGGGTTAGGGTTAGGGTTAGGGTTAGGGTTAGGGTTAGGGTTAGGGTTAGGGTTAGGGTTAGGGTTAGGGTTAGGGTTAGGGTTAGGGTTAGGGTTAGGGTTAGGGTTAGGGTTAGGGTTAGGGTTAGGGTTAGGGTTAGGGTTAGGGTTAGGGTTAGGGTTAGGGTTAGGGTTAGGGTTAGGGTTAGGGTTAGGGTTAGGGTTAGGGTTAGGGTTAGGGTTAGGGTTAGGGTTAGGGTTAGGGTTAGGGTTAGGGTTAGGGTTAGGGTTAGGGTTAGGGTTAGGGTTAGGGTTAGGGTTAGGGTTAGGGTTAGGGTTAGGGTTAGGGTTAGGGTTAGGGTTAGGGTTAGGGTTAGGGTTAGGGTTAGGGTTAGGGTTAGGGTTAGGGTTAGGGTTAGGGTTAGGGTTAGGGTTAGGGTTAGGGTTAGGGTTAGGGTTAGGGTTAGGGTTAGGGTTAGGGTTAGGGTTAGGGTTAGGGTTAGGGTTAGGGTTAGGGTTAGGGTTAGGGTTAGGGTTAGGGTTAGGGTTAGGGTTAGGGTTAGGGTTAGGGTTAGGGTTAGGGTTAGGGTTAGGGTTAGGGTTAGGGTTAGGGTTAGGGTTAGGGTTAGGGTTAGGGTTAGGGTTAGGGTTAGGGTTAGGGTTAGGGTTAGGGTTAGGGTTAGGGTTAGGGTTAGGGTTAGGGTTAGGGTTAGGGTTAGGGTTAGGGTTAGGGTTAGGGTTAGGGTTAGGGTTAGGGTTAGGGTTAGGGTTAGGGTTAGGGTTAGGGTTAGGGTTAGGGTTAGGGTTAGGGTTAGGGTTAGGGTTAGGGTTAGGGTTAGGGTTAGGGTTAGGGTTAGGGTTAGGGTTAGGGTTAGGGTTAGGGTTAGGGTTAGGGTTAGGGTTAGGGTTAGGGTTAGGGTTAGGGTTAGGGTTAGGGTTAGGGTTAGGGTTAGGGTTAGGGTTAGGGTTAGGGTTAGGGTTAGGGTTAGGGTTAGGGTTAGGGTTAGGGTTAGGGTTAGGGTTAGGGTTAGGGTTAGGGTTAGGGTTAGGGTTAGGGTTAGGGTTAGGGTTAGGGTTAGGGTTAGGGTTAGGGTTAGGGTTAGGGTTAGGGTTAGGGTTAGGGTTAGGGTTAGGGTTAGGGTTAGGGTTAGGGTTAGGGTTAGGGTTAGGGTTAGGGTTAGGGTTAGGGTTAGGGTTAGGGTTAGGGTTAGGGTTAGGGTTAGGGTTAGGGTTAGGGTTAGGGTTAGGGTTAGGGTTAGGGTTAGGGTTAGGGTTAGGGTTAGGGTTAGGGTTAGGGTTAGGGTTAGGGTTAGGGTTAGGGTTAGGGTTAGGGTTAGGGTTAGGGTTAGGGTTAGGGTTAGGGTTAGGGTTAGGGTTAGGGTTAGGGTTAGGGTTAGGGTTAGGGTTAGGGTTAGGGTTAGGGTTAGGGTTAGGGTTAGGGTTAGGGTTAGGGTTAGGGTTAGGGTTAGGGTTAGGGTTAGGGTTAGGGTTAGGGTTAGGGTTAGGGTTAGGGTTAGGGTTAGGGTTAGGGTTAGGGTTAGGGTTAGGGTTAGGGTTAGGGTTAGGGTTAGGGTTAGGGTTAGGGTTAGGGTTAGGGTTAGGGTTAGGGTTAGGGTTAGGGTTAGGGTTAGGGTTAGGGTTAGGGTTAGGGTTAGGGTTAGGGTTAGGGTTAGGGTTAGGGTTAGGGTTAGGGTTAGGGTTAGGGTTAGGGTTAGGGTTAGGGTTAGGGTTAGGGTTAGGGTTAGGGTTAGGGTTAGGGTTAGGGTTAGGGTTAGGGTTAGGGTTAGGGTTAGGGTTAGGGTTAGGGTTAGGGTTAGGGTTAGGGTTAGGGTTAGGGTTAGGGTTAGGGTTAGGG
>NC_071598.1:5147779-5252779 GCF_024509145.1 Vidua macroura | reverse complement strand
GGATGGATCCATGGATGATGGATGATGGATGATGGATGGATCCATGGATGATGGATGATGGATGGATCCATGGATGATGGATGATGGATGATGGATGGATCCATGGATGATGGATGATGGATGATGGATGGATCCATGGATGATGGATGGATCCATGGATGATGGATGGGGATGGATGGATGGATGGATGGATCCATGGATGATGGATGATGGATGGATCCATGGATGGGGATGGATGGATCCATGGATGATGGATGGGGATGGATGGATGGATCCATGGATGATGGATGGATCCATGGATGATGGATTATGGATGGATCCATGGATGGATGGATCCATGGATGATGGATGGATCCATGGATGATGGATGGATCCATGGATGATGGATGATGGATGGATCCATGGATGATGGATGGATGGATCCATGGATGATGGATGATGGATGGATCCATGGATGATGGATGGATCCATGGATGATGGATGAATGTTGGATCCATGGATGATGGATTATGGATGGATCCATGGATGATGGATGGGGATCGATGGATGGATCCATGGATGATGGATGGATCCATGGATGATGGATGATGGATGGATCCATGGATGATGGATGAATGTTGGATCCATGGGTGCATTCCCGCATTCCCTGACTCGTTTCCCCCGTGTGTGCCCCCAGGGCCAGCTGAGCTACGCGCCACCCTACGGGCAGTGGGGTCAGTGGTACGGCGGTGCCCAGCTGGGCCAGTACGTGCCCAACGGCTGGCAGGTGCCCGCCTACGGCGTGTACGGCCAGGCCTGGAGCCAGCAGGGCTTCGGGTGAGTCCTGAGCGCTTTCATCCCAGTTTTATCCCTTTGGGAAGGGAGTTTTGTACCTCGGATCCACAGCGGGGTGGGGACATCCCAGCAAGGGTGGGGACATCCCAGCAGGGTGGGGACATCCCAGCAGGGTGGGGACATCCCAGCAGGGTGAGGACATCCCAACAGGGTGGGGACATCCCAGCAAGGGTGGGGACATCCCAGCAGGGCTTTGGGTGACTCCAGAGCCATTTTTACCCCAATTTTCCTCCCTTTGGGAAGAGATTTTTGCACCTCAGATCCACTGCACAGTAGGGACATCCCATCAGGGCTTTGGGTGAATCCTGAGTGCTTTTATCCCAATTTTATCCCTTTGGGAAGGGAGTTTTGTACCTCGGATCCACAGCGGGGTGGGGACATCCCAGCAGGGTGGGGACATCCCAGCAGGGTTTTGGGTGACTCCAGAGCCATTTTTATCCCAATTTTTATCCCTTTTGGGAAGGGATTTTTGCACCTCGGATCCGCGGCAGTGTGGGGACATCCCAGCAGGGGTGGGGACATCTCAACAGGGCTTTGAGTGAGCCCTGAGTGGTTTTAGCCCAATGTTTATCCCTTTTGGGAAGGGATTTTTGCGCCTCAGATCCACACTGAGGTGGGGACATCCCAGCAGGGCTTTGGGTGACTCCAGAACCATTTTTAACCCCAATTTTCATCTCTTTTGGGAAGGGATTTTGCACCTCCTATCCACAGCACGGTAGGGACATCCCAGCAGAGCTTTGGATTACTCCAGAGCCATTTTTACCCCAATTTCATCTCCTTTGGGAAGGGATTTTTGCACCTCAGATCCACAGCAGGGTGGGGACATCCCAGCAGGGCTTTGGGTGACTCCAGTGCCGTTTTTACCCCAATTTTCATCCCTTTGGGAAGGGATTTTTGCACCTCAGATCCACAGCACCGTAGGGACGTCCCAGCAGGGTTTTGGATTACTCCAGAACCATTTTTACCCCATTTTTCCCCATTTTGGAAGGGATTTTTGCATCTCCTATCCACAGTGAGGTAGGGACATCCCAACAGGGCTTTGGGTGACCCCAGAGCCATTTTTACCCCTTTTCCCCCATTTTGGAAGGGATTTTTGCATCTCCTATCCACAGTGAGGTAGGGACATCCCAACAGGGCTTTGGGTGACCCCAGAGCCATTTTTACCCCAGTTTTATCCCATTTTGGAAGGGATTTTTGCACCTGAGATCCACAGTGAGGTGGGGACATCCCAGCAGGGCTTTGGGTGACTCCAGTGCCGTTTTTATCCCAATTTTTATCCCCTTTGGGAAGGGATTTTTGCACCTCAGATCCACAGCACGGTAAGGACATCCCAGCAGAGCTTTGGGTGACTCCAGAGCCATTTTACCCCAATTTTCATCCCTTTGGGAAGGGATTTTTGCACCTCAGATCCACAGCACCGTAGGGACGTCCCAGCAGGGTTTTGGATTACTCCAGAACCATTTTTACCCCATTTTTCCCCATTTTGGAAGGGATTTTTGCATCTCCTATCCACAGTGAGGTAGGGACATCCCAACAGGGCTTTGGGTGACCCCAGAGCCATTTTTACCCCAGTTTTATCCCATTTTGGAAGGGATTTTTGCACCTCAGATCCACAGTGAGGTGGGGACATCCCAGCAGGGTTTTGGGTGACTCCAGAGCCATTTTTACCCCTTTTCCCCCGTTTTGGAAGGGATTTTTGCACCTCATATCCACAGCACAGTAGGGACATCCCAGCAGGGTTTTGGGTGACCCCAGAGCCATTTTCCCCCCATTTTTCCCCATTTTAGAAGGGATTTTTGCCCTCTCACCCCCCCAAATCCCCACAACCCCTCTCCCCACAACGCCCAGTGCTCATTTAGCATTCCCTCACGGATTCTGTTTGCCTCCCACCAGGCAGAGCCCGTCGGCAGCGCCGTGGCTGAGCCCTGCCTACGGCGTGCAGGGCCAGAACGGCGCCGTGCTGCCCGCCCAGCCCGGCTTCCGCGTGGCCTTCGAGACCCCCTGAGCCCCCCGGAGCCCCCCGGGGCTGGGGCAGCACCGGAGCCCCCCGGGGCTGGGGCTGCACCGGAGCCCCCCGGGGCTGGGGCGGCACCGGAGCCCCCCGGGGCTGGGGCGGCACCGGAGCCCTCCGTCCTCCCCTGGAGCTGGGGCAGCACCGGAGCCCTCCGTCCTCCCCCGGGGCTGGGGCAGCACCGGAGCCCTCCATCCTCCCCTGGAGCTGGGGCAGCACCGGAGCCCTCCGTCCTCCCCCGGGGCTGGGGCAGCACCGGAGCCCTCCGTCCTCCCGGGGCTGGGGCAGCACCGGAGCCCTCCATCCTCCCCCGGGGCTGGGGCAGCACCGGAGCCCTCCATCCTCCCCTGGAGCTGGGGCAGCACCGGAGCCCTCCGTCCTCCCCTGGAGCTGGGGCAGCACCGGAGCCCTCCGTCCTCCCCCGGGGCTGGGGCAGCACCGGAGCCCTCCATCCTCCCCTGGAGCTGGGGCAGCACCGGAGCCCTCCGTCCTCCCCCGGGGCTGGGGCTGCCCCGGAGCCCTCCGTCCTCCCCCTGAGCCCCCCGGAGCCCCCCGGGGCTGGGGCAGCACAGCTCCTTGTCTGCTTTTCTTCCCTTTTTTCCCCTTTGTTTTGCCTTTTTTTTTTTTTTTTTTTGTCCTTTTTTTTCTTTTTTTTGCCTTTTTTTTTTGCTTTTGTTTTGCTTTTTTTTGCTTTTTTTTTATTTTTTTTGCTTTTTTTGCCTTTTTTTTTTTGCCTTTTTTTGCTTTTTTTTTTTGCTATTTTTTCCTTTTTTTTGTTTTTTTTTTTTTTTGCTTTTTTTTTTTGCTCTGTTTGCCTTTTTTTGCGTTTTTTATTGCTTTTTTTTTGGTTTTTTTTTTGCTTTTTTTTGCCTTTTTTTGCTTTTATTTTCCTTTTTTTGCTTTTGTTTGCTTTTTCTTTGCTTTTTTTTTGCCTTTTTTTGCTTTTTTTTTGCTTTTTTTTGCCTTTTTTTGCTTTTTCTATTTGCTTTTTTTACCTTTTTTTGCTTTTATTTTCCTTTCTTTCTGTCTTTTTATTGCTTTTATTTTCTTTTTTTTTTCCTTTTTTTGCTTTTTTTGCTTTTTTTTGCTTTTATTTTCCTTTCTTTTGCCTTTTTGCCTTTTATTTTCCATTTTTTTGCTTGTTTTTTGCTTTCTTTCCCTTTCTTTTTAGTTTTTTTCTTTTGCTTTTTTGAGTTTTTTTTATGCTTTTTTTTACCTTTTTTTGCTTTTATTTTCCTTTCTTTTTGCCTTTTTTTGCTTTTATTTTCCTTTATTTTTTTGCCTGTTTTTTGCTTTCCTTCCCTTTCTTGTTAGGTTTTTTTTTTGTTTGTTTCTTTTGCTTTTTTGAGTTTTTTTTATGCTTTTTTTTTGCTTTTATTTTTACCTTTTTTTGCTTTTATTTTCCTTTTCTTTTTGCCTCTTTTTTGCTTTTATTTTCCTTTTTTTGTCTTTTTTCTTGCTTTTATTTGCCTTTTTTTTACCTTTTTTTGCTTTTTTTTGCCTTTTTTTTGCTTTTATTTTCCTTTTTTTTGCTTTCTTTCCCTTTCTTTTTCCTTTTTTATTTTTTTTTGTTTTCTTTTTTTAGTTTTTTTTTTCCTGCTTTTTTCGCTTTTTTTCTTCTTTTTTTTTTTGTTTTTTTTGTGTTTTTTTGATGTGTTTTCCTACAAACACAAATTGCAGGGACTTGCCTGCCTCAGCTGAGAATCGAGGCAGGAATTGCACAAAGTCATCCTTGGAGGGGGGGGGTTTATTTGGGTTTTTTGGGGGAATTTTTAATGATTTTATGATTTTTTTTCCGAGGGTTTTTCCCTCAGAAAGAGCTGGGAAAAAATAATTTAAAAAAAAACCCCAAAAGAAGCCAAAAGTGTGGGAATCCTGGAGCTGCCTCTTTTAAAGGAGGTTTTTTTACAAGAAAAATCCTTTTTTTTTTCTTTTCTGGATCTCAGTGTGTTTTTCAGGGTCGGGGTTGTTTTTTCTGCCTTATGCTGGGGAAAAATATTTTAAAAAAAAATTAAAAAAAAATAAAAAAGGGACTCCAAAGTGCCCAAATCTCCCCAGGTGAGCCAAGATTCCCACCCTGGGACAGCAAAATTCCTCTTGCTAAACCGTGACAAATCCCTCCAGGGCGGTTTTGGGGTTTTTTAACCATTTTTTTACTGATTTCTACATTTTCCTCTACTGCTTCTGTACAATATGAAGAGCAAATTGAAGAATTTTTGCACAAGCCTCGGCCACTTTTGTACTTTTTCCTTATTTAAAGGTAGGACACGGAGTCTTTTGATGTGATTTATGCCTCAAATCTTCTTTTTTTTAATTTTTTTTGTGGATGTGAAGTTTTTAATCCCGTTGTGTAAAATCCCCTCAGCAGCCCAGGTGTGTTTTCACAAGGGAGTGAAGGTGAGAAAAGCTCCCAAACCTGATCTCTCAGAGGCCAAAAAAAACGCCCTTTTTTATCCTACCTCTCGCCCAGCCTTTAAAAAAAAAACGAAAAAAAAAACCTCACAGAAAAATGGAAAAAAACCACAAAAAGCTTTTTTTTAAAAAAAAAAAAAAAGGAAAAATGAAAAAAAACTGAGCTGCTTGTGTGCTGTGCTTTGTCAGGTGGTTGGGGGGGGGCGAGTGGATGTAGCTGCTGGGATTTGGGGGGGAATGAGTGGAATTTGGGGGGGGAAAGCGAAATTTTGGGAGGAAAAAAAAAGGGAAATTGAGGCAATCTCGCCGCGGGGGCTGATGGGAGTTGTAGTCCAAGCCTCATGGTCGGTTGGGGTCCGTATTGGACTACAACTCCCAGCAGCCCCCGCGGTGCAGCACGTGGTGCCAGCGGGCCAATAGGAGCGCGGCGGTGGCGGAAGTGGAGCCCCTCTGACGGCGCTGCCGGCGGCGGTAACGGGGCCCGGGGACCGGGGCGGGCCCGGCGGCGGAGCTGACGTCACGGGCCGCGAGGGATGCTGGGAAACCCCGGGAGACGCCGGTGAGGGGGGGGGGCGAGAGCCCGGGGCTGGCCGTGAGGGGAGAGAGCCCCGGGTGAGGGGAGAGAGCCCCGGGTGAGGAGAGAGAGAGCCCCGGGTGAGGGGAGAGAGAGCCCCGGGTGAGGAGAGAGAGCCCCGGGTGAGGGGAGAGAGCCCCGGGTGAGGGGAGAGAGAGCCCCGGGTGAGGAGAGAGAGCCCCGGGTGAGGGGAGAGAGCCCCGGGTGAGGGGAGAGAGAGCCCCGGGTGAGGAGAGAGAGCCCCGGGTGAGGGGAGAGAGAGCCCCGGGTGAGGGGAGAGAGAGCCCCGGGTGAGGGGACAGACCCGGGTGAGGGGAGAGAGCCCCGGGTGAGGAGAGAGAGACCCGGGTGAGGGGAGAGAGCCCCGGGTGAGGGGAGAGAGCCCCGGGTGAGGGGAGAGAGAGAGCCCCGGGTGAGGAGAGAGAGACCCGGGTGAGGGGAGAGAGACCCGGGTGAGGAGAGAGAGCCCCGGGTGAGGGGAGAGAGACCCGGGTGAGGGGAGAGAGAGCCCCGGGTGAGGAGAGAGAGAGAGCCCCGGGTGAGGGGAGAGAGCCCCGGGTGAGGAGAGAGAGAGCCCCGGGTGAGGGGAGAGAGCCCCGGGTGAGGAGAGAGAGAGCCCCGGGTGAGGAGAGAGAGAGCCCCGGGGTGACCGTGAGGGGAGAGAGCCCCGGGTGGGGAGAGAGAGAGCCCCGGGTGAGGGGAGAGAGACCCGGGTGAGGAGAGAGAGAGACCCGGGTGAGGGGAGAGAGAGACCCGGGTGAGGGGAGAGAGAGACCCGGGTGAGGGGAGAGAGCCCCGGGTGAGGGGAGAGAGACCCGGGTGAGGAGAGAGACCCGGGTGAGGAGAGAGACCCGGGTGAGGGGAGAGAGAGACCCGGGTGAGGGGAGAGAGACCCGGGTGAGGAGAGAGAGACCCGGGTGAGGGGAGAGAGACCCGGGGCTGGCCGTGAGGGGCACATAGGGACCGGGACGGGACCTGGTGGGGAAAAAAGGGCTGGTGGGGACCGCAGGGGACAGGAGGTGACACGGGAGGTGACACGGGAGGTGACACGGGAGGGTGGCACTGAGATCACCTGAGGGCACACGGAGCTGGGTGGCACTGAGATCCCCTGAGGGCACACGGTGCCCAGGTGGCACTGAGATCACTCTGAGGGCACACGGTGCCCGGGTGGCACTGAGATCACTCTGAGGGCACACGGAGCTGGGTGGCACTGAGATCCCCTGAGGGCACACGGTGCCCAGGTGGCACTGAGATCACTCTGAGGGCACACGGTGCCCGGGTGGCACTGAGATCACTCTGAGGGCACACGGAGCTGGGTGGCACTGAGATCCCCTGAGGGCACACGGAGCTGGGTGGCACTGAGATCACTCTGAGGGCACACGGTGCCCAGGTGGCACTGAGATCCCCTGAGGGCACACGGTGCCCGGGTGGCACTGAGATCACTCTGAGGGCACACGGAGCTGGGTGGCACTGAGATCACTCTGAGGGCACACGGTGCCCAGGTGGCACTGAGATCACTCTGAGGGCACACAGAGCTGGGTGGCACTGAGATCACTCTGAGGGCACACGGAGCTGGGTGGCACTGAGATCCCCTGAGGGCACAGGGAGCTGGGTGGCACTGAGATCACTCTGAGGGCACACGGTGCCTGGGTGGCACTGAGATCCCCTGAGGGCACACGGTGCCCAGGTGGCACTGAGATCCCCTGAGGGCACACGGTGCCCAGGTGGCACTGAGATCACTCTGAGGGCACACGGTGCCCGGGTGGCACTGAGATCACTCTGAGGGCACACGGAGCTGGGTGGCACTGAGATCCCCTGAGGGCACACGGAGCTGGGTGGCACTGAGATCCCCTGAGGGCACACGGAGCTGGGTGGCACTGAGATCCCCTGAGGGCACACGGTGCCCAGGTGGCACTGAGATCACTCTGAGGGCACACGGTACCCAGGTGGCACTGAGATCACTCTGAGGGCACACGGAGCTGGGTGGCACTGAGATCCCCTGAGGGCACACGGAGCTGGGTGGCACTGAGATCACTCTGAGGGCACACGGTGCCCGGGTGGCACTGAGATCCCCTGAGGGCACACGGTGCCCGGGTGGCACTGAGATCCCCTGAGGGCACACGGTGCCCAGGTGGCACTGAGATCACTCTGAGGGCACACGGGGCTGGGTGGCACTGAGATCCCCTGAGGGCACACGGTGCTGGGTGGCACTGAGATCCCCTGAGGGCACACGGTGCCCAGGTGGCACTGAGATCCCCTGAGGGCACACGGTGCTGGGTGGCACTGAGATCACTCTGAGGGCACACGGAGCTGGGTGGCACTGAGATCACTCTGAGGGCACACGGTGCCCGGGTGGCACTGAGATCACTCTGAGGGCACACGGAGCTGGGTGGCACTGAGATCCCCTGAGGGCACACGGTGCCCGGGTGGCACTGAGGTCACTCTGAGGGCACACGGAGCTGGGTGGCACTGAGATCACTCTGAGGGCACACGGAGCTGGGTGGCACTGAGATCACTCTGAGGGCACACGGTGCCCAGGTGGCACTGAGATCACTCTGAGGGCACACGGTGCTGGGTGGCACTGAGATCCTCTGAGGGCACACAGAGCTGGGTGGCACTGAGATCACTCTGAGGGCACACGGTGCTGGGTGGCACTGAGATCACTCTGAGGGCACACGGTGCCCGGGTGGCACTGAGGTCCCCTGAGGGCACACGGTGCCCAGGTGGCACTGAGATCACTCTGAGGGCACACGGAGCTGGGTGGCACTGAGATCCTCTGAGGGCACACGGAGCTGGGTGGCACTGAGATCACTCTGAGGGCACACGGAGCTGGGTGGCACTGAGGTCCCCTGAGGGCACACGGTGCCCAGGTGGCACTGAGATCACTCTGAGGGCACACGGTGCTGGGTGGCACTGAGATCACTCTGAGGGCACACGGAGCTGGGTGGCACTGAGATCACTCTGAGGGCACACGGAGCTGGGTGGCACTGAGATCCCCTGAGGGCACACGGAGCTGGGTGGCACTGAGATCACTCTGAGGGCACACGGAGCTGGGTGGCACTGAGGTCCCCTGAGGGCACACGGTGCCCGGGTGGCACTGAGATCCCCTGAGGGCACACGGTGCCCGGGTGGCACTGA
The DNA here is from genome assembly GCF_024509145.1 of Vidua macroura. NCBI lineage: Eukaryota > Metazoa > Chordata > Aves > Passeriformes > Viduidae > Vidua > Vidua macroura. Next base: position 5,243,810 of record NC_071598.1, on the reverse strand, counting down.
GATCCCCTGAGGGCACACGGTACCCAGGTGGCACTGAGATCACTCTGAGGGCACACAGAGCTGGGTGGCACTGAGATCACTCTGAGGGCACATGGAGCTGGGTGGCACTGAGATCACTCTGAGGGCACACGGTGCCCGGGTGGCACTGAGATCCCCTGAGGGCACACGGTGCTGGGTGGCACTGAGATCACTCTGAGGGCACACGGTGCCCAGGTGGCACTGAGATCACTCTGAGGGCACACGGTGCCCGGGTGGCACTGAGATCACTCTGAGGGCACACGGAGCTGGGTGGCACTGAGATCACTCTGAGGGCACACGGAGCTGGGTGGCACTGAGATCCCCTGAGGGCACACGGAGCTGGGTGGCACTGAGATCACTCTGAGGGCACACGGAGCTGGGTGGCACTGAGATCACTCTGAGGGCACACGGAGCTGGGTGGCACTGAGATCCCCTGAGGGCACACGGTGCTGGGTGGCACTGAGATCACTCTGAGGGCACACGGAGCTGGGTGGCACTGAGATCACTCTGAGGGCACACGGAGCTGGGTGGCACTGAGATCACTCTGAGGGCACACGGAGCTGGGTGGCACTGAGATCCCCTGAGGGCACACGGTGCCCGGGTGGCACTGAGGTCACTCTGAGGGCACACGGAGCTGGGTGGCACTGAGATCACTCTGAGGGCACACGGAGCTGGGTGGCACTGAGATCACTCTGAGGGCACACGGTGCCCAGGTGGCACTGAGATCACTCTGAGGGCACACGGTGCTGGGTGGCACTGAGATCCTCTGAGGGCACACAGAGCTGGGTGGCACTGAGATCACTCTGAGGGCACACGGTGCTGGGTGGCACTGAGATCACTCTGAGGGCACACGGTGCCCGGGTGGCACTGAGGTCCCCTGAGGGCACACGGTGCCCAGGTGGCACTGAGATCACTCTGAGGGCACACGGAGCTGGGTGGCACTGAGATCCTCTGAGGGCACACGGAGCTGGGTGGCACTGAGATCACTCTGAGGGCACACGGAGCTGGGTGGCACTGAGGTCCCCTGAGGGCACACGGTGCCCAGGTGGCACTGAGATCACTCTGAGGGCACACGGTGCTGGGTGGCACTGAGATCACTCTGAGGGCACACGGAGCTGGGTGGCACTGAGATCACTCTGAGGGCACACGGAGCTGGGTGGCACTGAGATCCCCTGAGGGCACACGGAGCTGGGTGGCACTGAGATCACTCTGAGGGCACACGGAGCTGGGTGGCACTGAGGTCCCCTGAGGGCACACGGTGCCCGGGTGGCACTGAGATCCCCTGAGGGCACACGGTGCCCGGGTGGCACTGAGATCCCCTGAGGGCACACGGTACCCAGGTGGCACTGAGATCACTCTGAGGGCACACAGAGCTGGGTGGCACTGAGATCACTCTGAGGGCACATGGAGCTGGGTGGCACTGAGATCACTCTGAGGGCACACGGTGCCCGGGTGGCACTGAGATCCCCTGAGGGCACACGGTGCTGGGTGGCACTGAGATCACTCTGAGGGCACACGGTGCCCAGGTGGCACTGAGATCACTCTGAGGGCACACGGTGCCCGGGTGGCACTGAGATCACTCTGAGGGCACACGGAGCTGGGTGGCACTGAGATCACTCTGAGGGCACACGGAGCTGGGTGGCACTGAGATCCCCTGAGGGCACACGGAGCTGGGTGGCACTGAGATCACTCTGAGGGCACACGGAGCTGGGTGGCACTGAGATCACTCTGAGGGCACACGGAGCTGGGTGGCACTGAGATCCCCTGAGGGCACACGGTGCTGGGTGGCACTGAGATCACTCTGAGGGCACACGGAGCTGGGTGGCACTGAGATCACTCTGAGGGCACACGGAGCTGGGTGGCACTGAGATCACTCTGAGGGCACACGGAGCTGGGTGGCACTGAGATCACTCTGAGGGCACACGGAGCTGGGTGGCACTGAGGTCCCCTGAGGGCACACGGTGCCCAGGTGGCACTGAGGTCCCCTGAGGGCACACGGTGCCCAGGTGGCACTGAGATCACTCTGAGGGCACACGGTGCCCAGGTGGCACTGAGATCACTCTGAGGGCACACGGAGCTGGGTGGCACTGAGATCCCCTGAGGGCACACGGTGCCCGGGTGGCACTGAGATCACTCTGAGGGCACACGGAGCTGGGTGGCACTGAGATCCTCTGAGGGCACACGGTGCCCGGGTGGCACTGAGATCACTCTGAGGGCACACGGAGCTGGGTGGCACTGAGATCACTCTGAGGGCACAGGGAGCTGGGTGGCACTGAGATCACTCTGAGGGCACACGGTGCCCGGGTGGCACTGAGATCACTCTGAGGGCACATGGAGCTGGGTGGCACTGAGATCACTCTGAGGGCACACGGTGCCCGGGTGGCACTGAGGTCCCCTGAGGGCACACGGTGCCCGGGTGGCACTCCTAGCTCCTATGGCCTCTCACTCCCTGCCCAGGGTGCCCCAGAAGGTCCTGGGCAGGGTTTGGTGGCATCTCCAGGAGGGGCAGAGGGTCACACTGGCATGGGGGGCGTGTGGCAGCGCTGAAGTCGCTGTCCTGGGCACTCAGACTGGCACAGGGTGCCAGTGTGGGCATCCAGGAGGGAATTGCCCCATTCTTGCCCCAGTTCTGCCCACGATGCCTCTTCCCTGGGGATGGACAGGCGCTGGCACAAGGACCGGGCAGGGTGACCCTTAGGGTGGCACAGGGACTGCCAGGATGGCACAGGGAATCTCAGGGTGACCATTGGGGTCACACAGGGACTGCCAGGGTGACCATTGGGGTGGCACAGGGACCAGACAGGGTGGCACAGGGACTCTCAGGGTGACCATTGGGGTCACACAGGGACTGCCCGGGTGGCACAGGGACTCTCAAGGTGGCACAGGGACTGCCAGGGTGACCATTGGGGTGGCACCGGGACTGCTGGGGTGACACAGGGACTGCTGGGGTGGCACAAGGGACCGCCAGGGTGACCATTGGGGTGGCACAGGGACCAGACAGGGTGGCACAACGACTGCCAGGGTGGCACAGGGACTCTCGGGGTGACCATTGGGGTCACACAGGGACTGCCAGGGTGGCACAGGGACTGCCAGGGTGGCACAGGGACTCTCAGGGTGACCATTGGGGTGGCACAGGGACCATTGGGGTCACACAGGGACTGCCAGGGTGGCACAGGGACCGCCAGGGTGACCATTGGGGTCACACAGGGACCGCCAGGGTGGCACAGGGACCACTGGGGTCACACAGGGACTGCCAGGGTGGCACAGGGACTCTCGGGGTGACCATTGGGGTGGCACAGGGACCAGACAGGGTGGCACAGCGACTGCCAGGGTGGCACAGGGACTCTCGGGGTGACCATTGGGGTCACACAGGGACCGCCAGGGTGACCCCCGGGCCGTGACCACCCTGTGACCCCCCGCCCTCTCCGTGCCCAGCTCCATGGATCCGTGCCCGAGCAGGCCCAAAGCCCCGTCCTTCCTGTCCGACCTGGGCAAGGCCACCCTGCGGGGCATCCGCAGGTGCCCGCGCTGCGGCACCTACAACGGCACGCGGGGGCTCAGCTGCAAGAACAAGACGTGCGGCGCCGTGTTCCGGGCGGGGCGCGCGGCGCCAGCCGGGCACCGACGCCGTGCGGCTGCTCGGCGGCTCGCGCGGCCAGCTCTACTCGGTGCGCCAGCGCGACCGGCGCTGCTTTGTGGAGCTGGGCGTCTCCGAGACGGCCATCCAGACCCCCGAGGGCACCCTGATCACCCAGCTGAGCTCGGGCCGCTGCCACGCGCCCGCCTGCGCCAAGGCGGCGGCCGACGGGCAGTGCCAGCACCTGAAGCTGGCGCTGGGCTGCCAGGCCGAGGCCACGCCGCTGCCGCTCAAGAGCTCGGTGCTGGGCGCCATGCAGGCTCCCGCCGAGGCCAAGCAGAGCCTGTGGGAGCTGGCCACCGAGCCCACGGGGCCGCTGGTGCAGAGGGTCACCAAGAGCGTGCTGGTGGTCAAGTGCAAGGCCAGCCAGAGGCACAGCCTGGGCTACCTGCACGCCAGCTTCGGCCAGCGGCGCTTCTCCTGCGCCTGCCGCGCGCCCGGGCACGGCCGCGCCGAGCCGGACGAGGACGAGGAGGAGGAGGAGGAGGAGGAGGAGGAGGAAGAGTCGCCCCCCGCGCGCTGCATCCACTTCCTGGCCTGCATCTGCGCCTTCGCCAGCGACGAGAGCCTGGCCCAGGAGTTCTCCGAGTTCCTGGCCTCCGACGGCAGCGGTGGGAGCGCGCAGGGACCGGGGGCACCCCGAACGCCTGCCCGGGCTCTCCCGGGGGCAGTTCCGTGGGGAATTCCACGGGGTTGGGTTTGTGTGTGCCCCGTCCCGCTGTGGGCGCGGGGCTCCGTGGGGAGCGGGTCCTGCCTCTGTGGGAGCAGAGTGGGGGCTCCACGGGGGGCTGGGGGGCAGACCCCGCTGCCTTGGGGGTCCTTTTCCAGGGCTGGGAACTCTGAACCCCTTCCCACAGCAAACTGGGGGGATCATTCCCCTAAACCCTCCCACAGCACGAATCTCTGGGGTTCATTCCCCTAAATCCCCCAAATCCCACAGCAGGAATCTCTGGGGTTCATTCCCCTAAATCCCCCAAATCCCACAGCAGGAATCTCTGGGGTTCATTCCCCCAAATCCCACAGCAGGAATCTCTGGGGTTCATTCCCCCAAATCCCACAGCAGGAATCTCTGGGCTTCGTTCCCCAAAATCCCACAGCAGGAACATCTGGGCTTCATTCCCCCAAATCCCACAGCAGGAATCTCTGGGCTTCATTCCCCCAAATCCCACAGCAGGAACCTCTGGGCTTCATTCCCCCAAATCCCTCCCACAGCAGGAATCTCTGGGCTTCATTCCCCCAAATCCCACAGCAGGAACCTCTGGGGTTCATTCCCCCAAATCCCACAGCAGGAACCTCTGGGCTTCATTCCCCCAAATCCCACAGCAGGAACATCTGGGGTTCATTCCCCCAAATCCCACAGCAGGAATCTCTGGGGTTCATTCCCCCAAATCCCACAGCAGGAACCTCTGGGCTTCATTCCCCCAAATCCCACAGCAGGAACCTCTGGGCTTCATTCCCCCAAATCCCTCCCACAGCAGGAATCTCCTGGGTTCACCCCATTAAGGAGCTTCTGCACCCCAAAAGCTGCACCCCAATAACCCCACACAGACCAAGGTGCAAACCACAGTGGGAGCGGGATGAACCCCCCCTCCCCTCCAGAGGAGCCTCCTGGGCGGGTGGGGGGTTCTTTGGGGTTCTGGGGGTCCCCGTGTCCCTCAGTGTCCCTGTGGCTCGTGGCTGGGATGTTTTTAGGGACAGACCTTGTGTCCCCAGGTCTGTCCCCAGGAGGGTGGGGGGTTCTTTGGGGTTCTGGGGGTCCCCGTGTCCCTCAGTGTCCCTGTGGCTCGTGGCTGGGATGTTTTTAGGGACAGGCCTTGTGTCCCCAGGTCTGAAGGGGACGCTGATCCCGCAGCTGCTCCGTGGCCCCGGCTCCGCGGCGCGGGCTCGGGGGGCGGCTGCCGCCAAGGCCAAGAGGAGGAGAAAGGACCTGGGGCCAGGTGAGTGTCCCTGGGGAGGGCTCTGGGGCGCTGGGGCTGAAATCCCCCCAGGGCAGCTCTGCGGGGTCACATCCAGCTGTGGAGCAGCTCCGAGGGGTCACATCCAGCTGTGGAGCAGCTCCGCGGGGTCACATCCAGCTGTGGAACCTCTGGAGCAGCTCCGAGGGGTCACATCCAGCTGTGGAGCAGCTCCAAGGGGTCACATCCAGCTGTGGAACCTCTGGAGCAGCTCCGGGGGGTCACATCCAGCTGTGGAGCAGCTCCGCGGGGTCACATCCAGCTGTGGAACCTCTGGAGCAGCTCCCGGCGTTAGGAGCTCCCCTGGCCCAGCCCCGTGGGGGTCTCTGGTGGTGGTGTGGGGGTGCAGGCCCGGAGGAGGGTGGTGACAGCAGGTGACAGTGACAGCGGGTGACAGCAGGTGACAGTGGGTGACAGCGGGTGACAGTGGGTGACAGCAGGTGACGGTGACAGCGGGTGACAGCAGGTGACAGTGGGTGACAGCGGGTGACAGTGGGTGACAGCAGGTGACGGTGACAGCGGGTGACAGCAGGTGACAGTGGGTGACAGCGGGTGACAGCAGGTGACGGTGACAGCGGGTGACAGTGGGTGACAGCAGGTGACGGTGACAGCAGGTGACAGCGGGTGACAGTGGGTGACGGTGACAGCGGGTGACAGCAGGTGACGGTGACAGCGGGTGACAGTGGGTGACGGTGACAGTGGGTGACAGCAGGTGACGGTGACAGCAGGTGACAGTGGGTGACGGTGACAGTGGGTGACAGCAGGTGACGGTGACAGCGGGTGACAGTGGGTGACGGTGACAGTGGGTGACAGCAGGTGACAGTGACAGCGGATGACAGTGGGTGACGGTGACAGCGGGTGACAGTGGGTGACAGCGGGTGACAGTGGGTGACAGGTGACAGCGGGTGACAGTGGGTGACAGCAGGTGACGGTGACAGCAGGTGACAGCGGGTGACGGTGACAGCGGGTGACAGCAGGTGACGGTGACAGCAGGTGACAGCGGGTGACAGTGGGTGACAGCGGGTGACAGCGGGTGACAATCCCTCCCTCAGGCCCACAGGTGCCCGGGCCCCTGCTGGCTCCAGACCCGGCTCATCCCGGCCCCAGGAGGAGCAGCCTGAGGAAGCTGCCGGTCGTCTCCTCCTCACCTTCCTCCTCCTCCTCCTCCTCCTCCTCCTCGCTGAAGAGACACGGTGAGCCCTGGGGCACTGCCCGCTCCGGGTGTGCGCGGCTTGATGGGGATTTTGGGAAGGAGTTCCTGGTTTGAGGGTGGGGACAGACTGGGATGGAATTCCCAGAGCTCTGGGGTCCCTGGAAGTGCCCAAGGCCAGGCTGGAACCACCTGGGACAGTGGGAGGTGTCCCAGGGTGGGACTGGGTGGGCTTTGGGGTCCCTCCAGCCCAAAGCATTCCGTGGTTCCTTGTGGAGGTCTAGGTGGGATTTTGGTAAGAAATACTGGGTGAAGAAGGGCTGGGATGGAATTCCCAGAGCAGCTGTGGCTGGCCCTGGATCCCTGGAAGTGCCCAAGGCCAGGCTGGAGTCCCCTGCTCTATGGCAAGTGTGGGACCCGTGGTGGGACTGGATGGACTTTGGGTTCTCCTCCAACCCAAACCCATCCAGGATTCCACGTGCAGATGGGATTTTGGGAAGAAATCCCCTCCTGTGAGGGTGGTGAGGAGCTGGGGTGGAATTCCCAGAGCTCTGGGATCCCTGGAAGTGTCCAAGGCCAGGCTGGAGCCACCTGAGACAGTGGAAAGTCTGGGACCTGTGGTGGGACAGGGGGAACCTCGGGGTTCCTTCCAACCCAAACCATTCCATGATTCCATGTGCAGGTTTAGATGGGATTTGGGGAAGGAATACTGGGAGAGAGGCTGGGATGGAATTCCCAGAGCAGCTGGGATCCCTGGAAGTGTGCAAGGCCGGGCTGGAACCACCTGGGACAGTGTCCCAGGGTGGGACTGGATGGGCTTTGAAGTCCCTTCCAACCCAAACTCATCCAGGATTCCACGTGCAGATTTAGATTGGATTTTGGGAAAAAAGTACTGGATGTCCCTGGAGGTGTTCCAGGCTGGTCTTGTGGAAGATGTCCCTGGTGGGACAGGATGAGCTTTAAGGTCCCTTCCAACCCAAAGCACTCCCAGATTCCATGAGTTATTTCTGGTGGGATTCTGTGGGATGTTTGGGAGAGGAAAGGTCTCTCCAGCACCCTAAAATCCCGTGGGTTTCCCCACATCCCTGGGGAAAAACCCTCTCTCCACGCTGGCATCGTCCTGTGCCAGGGCAGCCGCCTTTGCTTGGTGCTTGGTGCTTTGCCCCCTCCTGCCTGGAAATTGGCACAAATCCCTCATCTTCCTCCTTTTTCCCCAGCACAGAGCTCACCCTTCCCACCCCAGAGCCCTGGGGGTGAGGTGTGGGACACGGTGACATTGCAGTGTCCCTTCCCTGGCAGTGTCACAGAGCTCTGGGGATGAGGTCTGGGTGACATTCCCGTGTCCCTTCCCTGTCCCCTCAGGCTGTCACCAGGTGCTGGACGAGTCCCAGGTGTCCCTGTCCTTCCAGGAGTGGCTGGGCAGTGTCACAGGGCCCTGGGGATGAGGTTTGGGACAGGTGACATTCCCATGTCCCTTCCCTGGCAGTGTCACAGGGCCCTGGGGATGAGGTTTGGGACAGGTGACATTCCCGTGTCCCTTCCCTGGCAGTGTCACAGAGCCCTGGGGATGAGGTTTGGGTGACATTCCCGTGTCCCTTCCCTGGCTGGGCAGTGTCACAGAGCTCTGGGGATGAGGTTTGGGACAGGTGACATTCCTGTGTCCCCTCCCTGGCAGTGTCACAGGGCCCTGGGGATGAGGTTTGGGTGACATTCCCGTGTCCCTTCTCTGGCAGTGTCACAGAGCCCTGGGGATGAGGTTTGGGACAGGTGACATTCCCGTGTCCCTTCCCTGGCAGTGTCACAGGGCCCTGGGGATGAGGTTTGGGACAGGTGACATTCCCGTGTCCCTTCCCTGTCCCCTCAGGCTGTCACCAGGTGCTGGACGAGTCCCAGGTGTCCCTGTCCTTCCAGGAGTGGCTGGGCAGTGTCACAGAGCCCTGGGGATGAGGTTTGGGTGACATTCCCGTGTCCCTTCCCTGGCAGTGCCACAGAGCCCTGGGGATGAGGTTTGGGACAGGTGACATTCCCGTGTCCCTTCCCTGGCAGTGTCACAGGGCCCTGGGGATGAGGTTTGGGACAGGTGACATTGCAGTGTCCCTTCCCTGGCAGTGTCACAGAGCTCTGGGTGACATTGCAGTGTCCCTTCCCTGGCTGGGCAGTGTCACAGAGCCCTGGGGGTGAGGTTTGGGACAGGTGACATTCCCGTGTCCCTTCCCTGGCAGTGTCACAGAGCCCTGGGGATGAGGTTTGGGTGACATTGCAGTGTCCCTTCCCTGGCAGTGTCACAGAGCCCTGGGGATGAGGTTTGGGTGACATTCCCGTGTCCCTTCCCTGGCAGTGTCACAGAGCCCTGGGGATGAGGTTTGGGTGACATTCCCGTGTCCCTTCCCTGGCAGTGTCACAGAGCCCTGGGGATGAGGTTTGGGTGACATTCCCGTGTCCCTTCCCTGGCTGGGCAGTGTCACAGAGCCCTGGGGATGAGGTTTGGGACATGGTGACATTCCTGTGTCCCTTCCCTGGCAGTGTCACAGAGCCCTGGGGATGAGGTTTGGGTGACATTGCAGTGTCCCTTCCCTGGCTGGGCAGTGTCACAGAGCCCTGGGGATGAGGTTTGGGTGACATTCCCGTGTCCCTTCCCTGGCTGGGCAGTGTCACAGGGCCCTGGGGATGAGGTTTGGGTGACATTCCCGTGTCCCTTCCCTGGCAGTGTCACAGAGCCCTGGGGATGAGGTTTGGGACAGGTGACATTGCAGTGTCCCTTCCCTGGCAGTGTCACAGAGCCCTGGGGATGAGGTTTGGGACAGGTGACATTCCCGTGTCCCTTCCCTGGCAGTGTCACAGGGCCCTGGGGATGAGGTTTGGGACAGGTGACATTCCCGTGTCCCTTCCCTGTCCCCTCAGGCTGTCACCAGGTGCTGGACGAGTCCCAGGTGTCCCTGTCCTTCCAGGAGTGGCTGGGCAGTGTCACAGAGCCCTGGGGATGAGGTTTGGGTGACATTCCCGTGTCCCTTCCCTGGCAGTGCCACAGAGCCCTGGGGATGAGGTTTGGGACAGGTGACATTCCCGTGTCCCTTCCCTGGCAGTGTCACAGGGCCCTGGGGATGAGGTTTGGGACAGGTGACATTGCAGTGTCCCTTCCCTGGCAGTGTCACAGAGCCCTGGGGATGAGGTGTGGGACACGGTGACATTCCCGTGTCCCTTCCCTGGCAGTGTCACAGAGCCCTGGGGATGAGGTTTGGGACACGGTGACATTCCCGTGTCCCTTCCCTGGCTGGGCAGTGTCACAGGGCCCTGGGGATGAGGTTTGGGTGACATTCCCGTGTCCCTTCCCTGGCAGTGTCACAGAGCCCTGGGGATGAGGTTTGGGTGACATTCCCGTGTCCCTTCCCTGTCCCCTCAGGCTGTCACCAGGTGCTGGACGAGTCCCAGGTGTCCCTGTCCTTCCAGGAGTGGCTGGGCAGTGTCACGGAGCGCATCCACCAGACCATGCACTACCAGTTTGAGGGTGAGTGTCCGCCCGCAGGACGTGGATTTTTTTGGGAAGTTTTTTGGGGATTGCTCCGGGTCACATCGAGGGCACGGGGGGGGTTCTGTCCCTCCAGCCCGCTCAGGTGAGACCCCACCTGCAGCTCGGGGGTCCCTGGAGGAGACCACGGAGCTGCTCCAAGGGCTGGAGAAGCTCTGGAGCCAGGCTGGGAGAGCTGGGAATGGTCACCTGGAGAAGGGAAACTCCAGGGAGAGCTGGGAATGGTCACCTGGAGAAAGGAAATTCCAGGAGAGCTGGGAATGGTCACCTGGAGAAGGGAAATTCCAGGAGAGCTGGGAATGGTCACCTGGAGAAGGGAAACTCCAGGGAGAGCTGGGAATGGTCACCTGGAGAAGGGAAGGATCCAGGGAGAGCTGGGAATGGTCACCTGGAGAAAGGAAATTCCAGGAGAGCTGGGAATGGTCACCTGGAGAGGGGAAATTCCAGGAGAGCTGGGAATGGTCACCTGGAGAAGGGAAACTCCAGGGAGAGCTGGGAATGGTCACCTGGAGAAGGGAAACTCCAGGGAGAGCTGGGAATGGTCACCTGGAGAAGGGAAGGATCCAGGGAGAGCTGGGAATGGTCACCTGGAGAAGGGAAATTCCAGGAGAGCTGGGAATGGTCACCTGGAGAAGGGAAGGATCCAGGGAGAGCTGGGAATGGTCACCTGGAGAAGGGAAACTCCAGGGAGAGCTGGGAATGGTCACCTGGAGAAGGGAAACTCCAGGAGAGCTGGGAATGGTCACCTGGAGAAGGGAAATTCCAGGAGAGCTAGGAATGGTCACCTGTGGAAGGGAAATTCCAGGAGAGCTGGGAATGGTCACCTGGAGAAGGGAAACTCCAGGAGAGCTGGGAATGGTCACCTGGAGAAGGGAAACTCCAGGGAAAGCTGGGAATGGTCACCTGGAGAAGGGAAATTCCAGGAGAGCTGGGAATGGTCACCTGGAGAAGGGAAATTCCAGGAGAGCTAGGAATGGTCACCTGTGGAAGGGAAATTCCAGGAGAGCTGGGAATGGTCACCTGGAGAAGGGAAGGATCCAGGGAGAGCTGGGAATGGTCACCTGGAGAAGGGAAATTCCAGGAGAGCTAGGAATGGTCACCTGTGGAAGGGAAATTCCAGGGAAAGCTGGGAATGGTCACCTGGAGAAGGGAAACTCCAGGGAGAGCTGGGAATGGTCACCTGGAGAAGGGAAATTCCAGGAGAGCTGGGAATGGTCACCTGGAGAAGGGAAACTCCAGGGAAAGCTGGGAATGGTCACCTGGAGAGGGGAAATTCCAGGAGAGCTGGGAATGGTCACCTGGAGAAGGGAAATTCCAGGAGAGCTGGGAATGGTCACCTGGAGAAGGGAAATTCCAGGAGAGCTGGGAATGGTCACCTGGAGAAGGGAAGGATTTTGCTTCCATTTAGGGAATGCTGTGTCCCTTTTTGGGATGATTTGGTGTCTTTTTGGGAACACTTTTGGTACGATTTTGGGAAGATCTCTGGTGCCTGTTTGGGAACACTTTTAGTACCATTTTGGGAAGACTTCTGGTGCCTTTTTGGGAACACTTTTGGTCCCTTTTCGAGTGCACTTTTGGTGCCATTTTGGGCACATTTTTGGTGCCATTTTGGGCACACTTTTGATGCCATTTTGGGAACACTTTTGGTGCCTTTTTGGGCACACTTTTGGTCCATTTTTGGGCACACTTTTGATGCCATTTTTGGCACACTTTTGGTGCCTTTTTGGGCACACTTTTGGTCCATTTTTGGGCACACTTTTGGTGCCTTTTTGGGCACACTTTTGGTGCCATTTTGGGCACACTTTTGGTCCCTTTTTGGGCACACTTGGTGCCATTTTGGGCACACTTTTGGTCCATTTTTGGGCACACTTTTGATGCCATTTTTGGCACACTTTTGGTGCCTTTTTGGGCACACTTTTGGTGCCATTTTGGGAACACTTTTGGTGCCTTTTTGGGCACAATTTTGGTCCATTTTTGGGCACACTTTTGGTGCCTTTTTGGGCACACTTTTGGTGCCTTTTTGGGAACCCCCTACCCTCACCATCCATGCCACTGTCACCACCCCCTCCCCATTCTCCCAAAGCAGCGACAGGGAGGGGCCCGCCTCCAAATCCCAACCATTTCCCCGGGAATTCAAGCACTGCTGATCCCCTGAGCCACGGGGACGCTTTGGGGTGAGAATTTGGGACCCCCAGCCCCTCCCCTGAGCCCGCTGTGCCCCTCCCAGGCCGCCCGGAGCCGCTGGTTTTCCACATCCCCCAGTCCTTCTTCGAGGCTCTCCAGCAGCGCATCTCCAGCGGCAGCGGCAAGAAGAGGCTCCCCAACTCCACCACGGGTGAGGAAAAAGGGGGAAAACACCCCAAAAAAAAAAAGGGAAAACCCTGCTGGGAGCTGAGTTTGGGGCGAGGAGCAGGGTTCCTGGATTTAGTTTTGGGTGCTGGGGAGTGGGAGATGGAAAATGGGAGGGAGGGGTGGAAAAATGAAGGGGAAAAGAGGGGGGGAAGGGGATGGAAAATTAAAGGGGGGAAGAAGGATGGAAAAATAAAGGGGGGGGAAATAAAGGGGGGAAGAAGGATGGAAAATAAAGGGAAAAAATAAAGAGGGGGAAAATAAAGGGGGGAAAAATAAAAGGGGGAAAAGGATGGAAAATAAAGGGAAAAATAAATGGGGGGGAAATAAAGGGGGGGGAAATAAAGGGGGGAAGAAGAATGGAAAAATAAAGGGAAAAATAAAGGGGGAAAGAAGGGGAGGGAAATAAAGGGGGAAAGAAGGGAGGAAAAAATAAAGGGGGAAAGAAAGGGGGAAAAAAAGGGGGAAAGAAGGGAGGAAAAATAAAGGGGGGAAAAGGGATGGAAAAATAAAGGGGGAAAAATAAAGGGAAAGAAGGGGGAAAAAAGGGGGGGGAAAGGGATGAAAAAATAAAGGGGAAAAAATAAAGGGGGTGAAAAAGGGATGGAAAAATAAAGGAGGGAAGAAGGATGGAAAAATAAAGGGGGTGAAAAAGGGATGGAAAAATAAAGGGGGAAAAATAAAGGGGGGAAGAAGGATGGAAAAATAAAGGGGGGAAAAAATAAAGGGAAAGAAAAGGGGGAAAATAAAGGGGGGAAAAAGTGGGAAAGAAGGGAGGAAAAATAAAGGGGGAAAGAAGGGGGGGAAATAAAGGGGAAAAAGTGATGGAAAAATAAAGTGGGGGGATAAAGGGGGAAAAGATGGGTGGGAAAATAAAGGGGGGAAATAAGGATGGAAAAATAAAAGGGGAAAAGGGGGATGGAAAAATGAAGGAGGGGAAAAATAAAGGGGAAAAAAGGGGAGGAAAAATAAGGGGGGGAAAGGGAGGGAAACAGAGGGAGAAAAAAGGGGGAGAGGGAGGGATGAAAAATAAAGGGGGAAAAAGGGGGATAAAAAAGAGGGGGAAGGAGGGAAAGGGAAACAAAAAATGGGAGGAAGGGGAGAAAATAAAGGGAGGAAGGAGGGGGAAAATAAAGGGAGAAAAGAGGCAAAAAAGGGGGGAAAGAAGGAAAAAAAGGGAGGGAAAAGAAGGGAAAAAAGGGAGGGAAAAGAAGGAAAAAAGAGGAGGAAGGAGAGGAAAAATGAAGAAGGTTGATGAAACCAAGAGGGACAATAAAAGAGGGGGGAAGATGAAAGGGGCCGGAGCCCCCCGAGCCCCCCCCGACCCCTCCCCGCAGCCTTTGTGCGCAGGGACGCGCTGCCCCTGGGCACCTTCTCCAAGTACACCTGGCACATCACCAACGTCCTGCAGGTGAAGCAGATCTTCGACACGCCCGAGGTAAGGCCGGGATCCCCCCCCCGGGACCCCCCCCAGCCCCGCGGGGCCGGCCCTGAGCGCTCCCCGGCCCGCAGGTGCCGCTGGAGATCACGCGGAGCTTCGTGCAGAACCGCGACGGCTCCTACGAGCCCTTCCGCAGCCCCCGCGTGGAGGTGGAGAGCCTGCCCGAGGGGCTGGGCCCGCACGAGAAACAGCCCCCGCTGCGGCCCCTGGAGCTGCAGACCTTCCTCAAAGTCGGTGAGGCCCGGGGGGGCTCGGGGGGACCCCAAAACAGCCCCGGGAAAGGGCAGGGTGGGATCCCAAAACAGCCCCCAGGAAGGGCACAGCATGATCCCAAAACAGCCCTGGGAAAGGGCAGGGTGGGACCCCAAAACAGCCCCGGGAAAGGCAGGGTGGGACCCCAAAACAGCCCTGGGAAATGGCAGGGTGGGACCCCAAAACAGCCCTGGGAAATGGCAGGGTGGGACCCCAAAACAGCCCCGGGAAAGGCAGGGTGGGATCCCAAAACAGCCCCCAGGAAGGGCACAGCATGATCCCAAAACAGCCCTGGGAAAGGGCAGGGTGGGACCCCAAAACAGCCCTGGGAAAGGGCAGGGTGGGACCCCAAAACAGCCCCCAGGAGGGGCAGGATGGGACCCCCAAAACAGCGCCCGGGAGGGGCACAACATGATCCCAAAACAGCCCCGGGAAGGGCAGGGTGGGACCCCAAAACAGCCCCCAGGAAGGGCAGGGTGGGACCCCAAAACAGCCCCGGGAAGGGCAGGGTGGGACCCCAAAACAGCCCCCAAGAGGGGCAGGATGGGACCCCAAAACAGCCCCCAGGAGGGGCACAGCATGATCCCAAAACAGCCCCGGGAAGGGCAGGGTGGGACCCCAAAACAGCCCCCAAGAGGGGCAGGAGGGGACCCCAAAACAGCCCCGGGAAGGGCAGGGTGGGACCCCAAAACAGCGCCCAGGAGGGGCACAGCATGATCCCAAAAACAGCCCCAGAAAGGGCAGGGTGGGACCCCAGAACAGCCCCGGGAAGGGCAGGATGGGACCCCAAAACACCCTCGGGGAAGGCAGGGTGAAACCCCAAAACCCACCTGGGAGGGGCTGGGGGGGACCCCAAAACTGCTCTCGGGAGGTGCCAACTCTCCATAGGACTGGGGGGGACACAAACACCCCTGGGGGTGCAAGGGAGGGCACGGGGGGGGTCAAGGTTGGGGGGTTCAAGGTTTGGGGGTTCAAGATTCGGGGGGTTCAAAGGAAGGGAAAGGGGGGTTCAAGGTTTGGGGGGTTCAAGGGATGGAGAAAGGGGGGACAGGGGTTGGAGGGGCTTCATGGGATGGGGAAAGGGGGGTTCAAGGTTTGGGGGGTTCAAGGGATGGGAAAAGGGGGGTTCCAAAGGGTTGGGGGCTTCAAGGGATGTTGAAAAGGGGGGGTCCATAGGGTTGGGAGGGACACAACCCTGTGGGGGGGTTCAATAGGGTTGGGGGGCTTCAAAGGAGGGAAGAGGGGGTGTCCATAGAGTTGGGGGGATTCAAGGTATGGGAAAAGGGGGATTCATAGGGTGGGGGCTTCAAGGGATGGGAAGAGGGGGTGTCCATAGGATGGGGGATTCAGGAAGGGAAGAGGGGGTGTCCATAGGGGGTGTCCATAGGTTGGGGGGTCTCAAGGAAGGGAAGAGGGGGGGTCCATTGGATGGGGGGATTCAGGAGGGAAAAGGGGGTCCATAGGGTGGGGGGTCTCAAGGAGGGGAAGAGGGGGGGTCCATAGGGTGGGGGGTCTCAAGGAAGGGAAGAGGGGGTGTCCATAGGGAGTGTCCATAGGGTTGGGGGTCTCAAGGAAGGGAAGAGGGGGTGTCCATAAGGGTTGGGGGGGATGATTCAGGAAGGGAAGAGGGGGTCCATAGGGTTGGGGGTCTCAAGGAACGGAAGAGGGGGGTCCATAGGGTGGGGGGTCTCAAGGAGGGGAAGAGGGGGGTCCATAGGGTGGGGGCCCCGAGGCAGCAACGGCGCCGTGCCCCCCCCAGGACACACGTCCCCCACGCAGAAGGAGCCCACGCCCTTCACCATCGAGTGGATCCCCGACATCCTGCCCGCGCTCCCCCGCCTGGGCGAGCTGCGCCTCAGTTCCAGACGGGCACCACGGGGGCCCCGGCAGCCCCCCGGCCGCGGGACCCCCCCCACCCAGCCCCAGCCCCCCCTGGGCGCCCTCACCTTCCCCTGAGCCCCCGCGGAGGGACGGGGGGCTCGGCCCGGGGGGCTCGGCCCGGGGGCACCCCCGGAATAAAGCGGCAGCAGCCCACAGCGGGCTGAGCTCACCTCTGGGGGCACCGGGAGGGGGGGGACATGGGGGACCCCAAAAGTGGGGGGGAACCTGGGAGCACCCCCAGAATGGAGGGGAAAGGGGGACCCCAAAAGGAGGGGGGAAACCTGGGAGCACCCCCAGAATGGAGGGGAAAGGGGGACCCCAAAAGTGGAGGGGAAACCTGGGAGCACCCCCAGAATGGAGGGGAAAGGGGGACCCCAAAAGTGGAGGGGAAACCTGGGAGCACCCCCGGAATGGAGGGGACATGGGGGACCCCAAAAGGGGAGGGGGAACCTGGGTGCACCCCCAGAATGAGGAGGGGAAAGGGGGACCCCAAAAGTGGAGGGGAAACCTGGGAGCACCCCCAGAATGGGAGGGGAAAGGGGGGACCCCAAAAGTGGGAAAGGGAAACCTGGGTGCACCCCCGGAATGGAGGGGAAAGGGGGGACCCCAAAAGTGGGGGGGAACCTGGGAGCACCCCCAGAATGGAGGGGACATGGGGGACCCCAAAAGGGGGGGGGGACCTGGGAGCACCCCCAGAATGGAGGGGAAAGGGGGGACCCCAAAGGGGGAGGGGGAAACCTGGGAGCACCCCCAGAATGGAGGGGAAAGGGGGGGACCCCAAAAGGAGGGGAGGAACCTGGGAGCACCCCCAGAATGGAGGGGACATGGGGGACCCCAAAAGTGGGGGGGGGGAACCTGGGAGCACCCCCGGAATGAGGAGGGGAAACGGGGGACCCCAAAAGGGGGAAAGGGAAACCTGGGTGCACCCCCGGAATGGAGGGGAAAGGGGGACCCCAAAAGTGGAGGGGAAACCTGGGAGCACCCCAAGAATGAGGAGGGGAAAGGGGGGAAACTCAGGAGACCCCCAAAAATGGGAGGGAAGGGGGGAAGGGAGCTGGGAGACCCCCTTTTTGCGGGGGCACCCGGGAAGACCCCCCCCCAAAATGGGAGGGGGAAGGAGGGAGCACTCGGGAGACCCCCAAAATGGGGATGGGGGAGAGGTGGGCACCCGGGAGACCCCCCAGAATGGGGGGTACAAATGGGGGAGAAAGGGGGGGGACACCCCCAGACCTTCCCAGACCCCCCAGCAGCGACCCCCGGCTCCCCCAGTTGCCCTCCAGCAGCTCCCAGTTGCCCTCCATGGCTCCCAGTTGCCATCCAGCAGCTCCCAGTTCCCCTCAGCAGCTCCCAGTTGCCCTCCATGGCTCCCAGTAGCCCTCCAGCAGCTCCCAGTTGCCCTCCGTGGCTCCCAGTTGCCCTCCAGTAGCTCCCAGTTGCCCTCCATGGCTCCCAGTTGCCATCCAGCAGCTCCCAGTAGCCCTCCAGCAGCTCCCAGTAGCCCTCCATGGCTCCCAGTTGCCCTCCGTGGCTCCCAGTAGGCACCAAGGAGCTCCCAGTGTTCCCAGTAAGCGCTCATGAGGCACCCAGTTGCCTTCAAGAGCCTCCAGGACCCCTGGTGCTCCCAGTGCTCCCAGTATGCCCAGTATAGCCTGGTGCTCCCAGTGCTCCCAGTGCTCCCAGTATAGCCTGGTGCTCCCAGTGCTCCCAGTATGCCCAGTATAGCCTGGTACTCCCAGTCCCCCCCAGTCCATCCCAGTCCATCCCAGTCTCCCCAGTCCCCCCCAGTATCCCCCCAGTCCCTCCCAGTCCCCCCCAGTCCCCCCCCAGTATCCCCCCAGTCCCTCCCAGTCCCCTCCAGTCCCTCCCAGTCCATCCCAGTCCCCCCCAGTCCATCCCAGTCCATCCCAGTCTCCCCAGTCCCCCCCAGTATCCCCCCAGTCCCTCCCAGTCCCTCCCAGTCCCCTCCAGTCCCTCCCAGTCCATCCCAGTCCCCCCCAGTCCATCCCAGTCCACCCCAGTCCCTCCCAGTCCCCCCCATTCCATCCCAGTCCCCCCCAGTCCACCCCAGTCCCTCCCAGTCCCTCCCAGTCCCTCCCAGTCCCCCCCCAGTCCCCCCCAGTCCCTCCCAGTCCCTCCCAGTCCCCCCCAGTATCCCCCCAGTCCCTCCCAGTCCCCCCCAGTCCCCCCCAGTATCCCCCCAGTCCATCCCAGTCCATCCCAGTCCCTCCCAGTCCCCCCCCAGTATCCCCCCAGTCCCTCCCAGTCCCCCCCAGTCCCTCCCAGTCCATCCCAGTCCATCCCAGTCCCCCCCAGTCCATCCCAGTCCCTCCCAGTCCATCCCAGTCCCCCCCATTCCATCCCAGTCCATCCCAGTCCCCCCCAGTCCATCCCAGTCCCTCCCAGTCCATCCCAGTCCATCCCAGTCCCTCCCAGTCCCCCCCAGTATCCCCCCCAGTCCCTCCCAGTCCCCCCCCAGTCCCTCCCAGTCCATCCAGTCCCATCCCAGTCCCCCCCAGTCCCTCCCAGTCCATCCCAGTCCATCCCAGTATCCCCCCAGTCCCTCCCAGTCCATCCCAGTCCCCCCCCAGTCCATCCCAGTCCATCCCAGTCCCCCCCAGTCCCTCCCAGTCCATCCAGTCCCCCCCAGTCCCTCCCAGTCCCTCCCAGTCCCATCCCAGTCCATCCCAGTCCCTCCCAGTCCCTCCCAGTCCCCCCCAGTCCCTCCCAGTTTATCCCAGTCCCCTCCCAGTCCCTCCCAGTCCATCCCAGTCCATCCCAGTCCATCCCAGTCCCCCCCAGTATCCCCCCAGTCCCTCCCAGTCCATCCCAGTCCATCCCAGTCTCCCCAGTCCCCCCCAGTATCCCCCCAGTCCCTCCCAGTCCCCCCAGTCCCCCCCAGTATCCCCCCAGTCCCTCCCAGTCCCCTCCAGTCCCTCCCAGTCCATCCCAGTCCCCCCAGTCCATCCCAGTCCATCCCAGTCTCCCCAGTCCCTCCAGTCCCTCCCAGTCCATCCCAGTCCATCCCAGTCCCCCCCAGTATCCCCCCAGTCCCTCCAGTCCATCCCAGTCCATCCCAGTCTCCCCAGTCCCCCCCAGTATCCCCCCAGTCCCTCCCCAGTCCCCCCCAGTCCCCCCCAGTATCCCCCCAGTCCCTCCCAGTCCCCTCCAGTCCCTCCCAGTCCATCCCAGTCCCCCCCAGTCCATCCCAGTCCATCCCAGTCTCCCCAGTCCCCCCCAGTATCCCCCCAGTCCCTCCCAGTCCCTCCCAGTCCCCTCCAGTCCCTCCCAGTCCATCCCAGTCCCCCCCAGTCCATCCCAGTCCACCCCAGTCCCTCCCAGTCCCTCCAGTCCCCCCATTCCATCCCAGTCCCTCCCAGTCCCTCCCAGTCCCCCCCCAGTCCCCCCCAGTCCCCCCCAGTATCCCCCCAGTCCATCCCAGTCCATCCCAGTCCCTCCCAGTCCCCCCCAGTATCCCCCCAGTCCCTCCCAGTCCCCCCCAGTCCCTCCCAGTCCATCCCAGTCCATCCCAGTCCCCCCCAGTCCATCCCAGTCCCTCCCAGTCCATCCCAGTCCATCCCAGTCCCCCCCAGTCCATCCCCATCCCAGTCCATCCCAGTCCCTCCCAGTCCCTCCCAGTCCCCCCCAGTCCATCCCAGTCCCTCCCAGTCTCTCCCAGTCCCTCCCAGTCCCTCCCAGTCCCCCCCAGTCCCCCCCAGTCCATCCCAGTCCCCCCCAGTCCCTCCCAGTCCATCCCAGTCCCCCCCAGTCCCTCCCAGTCCCTCCCAGTCCCTCCCAGTCCATCCCAGTCCATCCCAGTCCCTCCCAGTCCCTCCCAGTCCCCCCCAGTCCCTCCCAGTTTATCCCAGTCCCTCCCAGTCCCTCCCAGTCCATCCCAGTCCATCCCAGTCTCCCCAGTCCCTCCCAGTCCCTCCCAGTCCATCCCAGTCCCTCCCAGTCCCCCCCAGTCCCCCCCAGTCCATCCCAGTCCCCCCCAGTCCCTCCCAGTCCATCCCAGTCCATCCCAGTATCCCCCCAGTCCCTCCCAGTCCATCCCAGTCCCCCCAGTCCATCCCAGTCCCTCCCAGTCCATCCCAGTCCCCCCCAGTCCATCCCAGTCCCTCCCAGTCCCCCCCAGTCCCCCCCAGTCCCTCCCAGTTTATCCCAGTCCCTCCCAGTCCATCCCAGTCCATCCCAGTCCATCCCAGTGCGCCGCGCGCACCTCCCGCCGCCAGGGGGCGCTGCCGCCGCTCCCACAGCCAAGATGGCGGCGGCCGCGCGCGCGCTGCGGGTGAGGGGAGAGCGGGAATGGGGGAAAAACACCGGCAATGGGGAAAAACAGCGAAATTGGGGAAAAACAGCGGGAATAGGGAAAATACCGGGAATGGGGGAAAACAGCGGGAATGGGGAAAATACCGGAATGGGGAAAAACACCGGCAATGGGGAAAAACAGCGAAATTGGGGAAAAAACAGCGGGAATAGGGAAAATACCGGGAATGGGGGAAAACAGCGGGAATGGGAAAATACCGGGAATGGGGAAAAACAGCGAAATTGGGGAAAAACACCGGGAATAGGGAAAATACCGGGAATGGGGAAAAACAGCGGGAATGGGGAAAAACAGCGGGAATGGGGAAAAACAGCGGGAATAGGGAAAATACCGGGAATGGGGGAAAACAGCGGGAATGGGGAAAATACCGGGAATGGGGAAAAACAGCGGGAATGGGGAAAAACAGCGGGAATGGGGAAAATACCGGGAATGGGGGAAAATACCGGGAATGGGGAAAAACAGCGGGAATGGGGAAAAACAGCGAAATTGGGGAAAAACAGCGGGAATAGGGGAAATACCGGGAATGGGGAAAATACCGGGAATGGGGGAAAATACCGGGAATGGGGAAAAACAGCGGGAATGGGGAAAAACAGCGAAATTGGGGAAAAACAGCGACATTGGGGAAAAACAGCGGGAATGGGGAAAATACCGGGAATGGGGAAAAACAGCGAAATTGGGGAAAAACAGCGAAACTGGGGAAAATACCGGGAATGAGGGAGACACCGGGGGACCCCGGGTTTGGGGGACACTGGGGAAGGGGTGACAAAGGGACCCCGGGTTTGTTTGGGGGACCCCGGGTTTGGGGCTCTGGGGAAGAGGGGCAGGGCTGGGGTGGCACTGGGGACACGGTCAGCGGCTGGGGGGGGTCACACCTGAGCTGTCCCCAACCCTGGGGACACCGGGACTGCTCGTGGGGCTCCTGGGGACACGCGGGATGTCCCCTGCCCTGGGGACACGCTGGCTGTGGGGACAGCCTGTGCCAGCCCTGGGGACACGCTGGCTGTCCCCAGCCCTGGGGACACGCTGGCTGTCCCCTGCCAGCCTGTGCCAGCCCTGGGGACACGCTGGCTGTCCCCTGCCAGGCTGTGCCAGCCCCGTGTCCCCTGTGCAGGCCCTTCCCCGTGCCCTCCGTGTCCCCAGCGCCACCCGGCAGCTCCACACCAGCCCCGTGTGCCTCAAGGTGAGTGCTCGGGGCCACCGCGGCCGTGTCCCCCTGTCCCCATGTCCCCTGTCCCCCTGTCCCCATGTCCCCTGTCCCCTGTCCCCATGTCCCCCTGTCCCCATGTCCCCTGTCCCCATGTCCCCATGTCCCCTGTCCCCATGTCCCCTGTCCCCCTTATCCCTGCTGTCCCCTGTCCCCATGTCCCCTGACCCTGCTGTCCCCTGTCCCCAGTGTCCCCCACCGTGTCCCTTGTCCCTGCTGTCCCCTGTCCCGGGTGTCCCCTGTCCCGGGTGTCCCCACGGTGTCCCCACGGTGTCCCCTGTCCCGGGTGTCCCCTGTCCGGGTGTCCCCGCGGTGTCCCCACGGTGTCCTGTGTCCCACAGGCGCGGGCGGCGCGGTGCGCGCGGGCAAGGGGGACCGGCCGGTGACGTACGAGCAGGCGCACGCGCCCCAGCACATCGGGCACCGCAAGGGCTGGCTGTCCCTGCACACCGGTGGGTGCCACGGGGACACGGGCACCGCGGGGACACGGGGACAGAGGGGACACAGGGACACGGGGACAGGGATGGGGGGACACGGGCACAGGGGGGACAGCAGGGACACGGGCACCGCAGGACACGGGGACTGTGGGGACACGGGCACAGAAGGGACACGGGCACAGCGGGGACACGGGGACACGGGCACAGAAGGGACACGGGCACCGCGGGACACGGGGACAGGGGGACTGCGGGACACGGGCACCGCAGGACACGGGCACGGGGGGACACGGGGCCTGCAGGGACACAGGGACAGGGGGGACATGGGCACTGCGGGGACACGGGCACCGTGGGCACACAGGCACCGCAGGGACACGGGCACAGCGGGGACAGGGACATGGGGACATGGGGACACGGGCACCGCGGGGACAGGGACAGGGGGGACATGGGGACACGGGCACCGCGGGGACACGGGGACACGGGCACAGTGGGGACATGGGCACGGGGGGGACACGGGGACAGAGGGGACACAGGGACACGGGCACCGTGGGGACAGGGGGGACACGGGCACAGCGGGGACAGGGGGCACACGGGCACAGAGGGGACACGGGGACAGGGGGGACACAGGCACAGGTGGGCATGGGGGACAAGGGGACAGGTGGGTGTGGGGGGACAGAGGGCAGACGGGCATTGGGGACAGGGGGGCATTGGGGACAGGGGGGACAAAGAGCAGACGGGCACTGGGGACAGGGGGAAGATGGACAAGAGTGACAGAGGGCACAGGTGGTGCCACCAGTGCCACTACCACCCTGTCCCCTCAGGGAACCTGTGTGGCCAGGCAGGAATGGCACAGGGGCGGTCACCAGTGCCACCAGTGCCACCACCCTGTCCCCTCAGGGAACCTGCGTGGTGCATAAGGGGGTGACCCAATGCCACCAGTGCCACCTGTGCCACCTCTGTCCCCCAGGGAACCTGCGTGGCGAGGCGGGCATGGCACAGTGGGCAGTGACCCTGTGCCAGCTGTGCCACCTGTGCCACCTCTGTCCCCCAGGGAACCTGCGTGGCGAGGCGGGCGCGGCGCAGCGGGCGCTGGAGGACGCGTTCCTGCGGCGCTTCCTGGCTGGCACCTTCCCGGGGCTCCTGGCCGACGAGGCGGTGCTGAAGCGCCGCGGGAACCTGCTGGTGGTCTGTGCCCTGCTGGGCCGGGCACTGCCACCCCACAAGCTCTACTTCCTGCTGGGCTACGCCGAGACCCTGCTGGGCAACTTCTACAAGTGCCCCGTGCGCCTGGAGCTGCAGACCGTGCCCGCCCGCGTGCCCTACAAGTACCTCTAGGGCCGGGATAAACCTATAAATGGCCCTAAAGGAATGTCCTGTAAACGGCCCTAAAGGAACGCTCTGGGATACCCCCCCTGTGCCCTACAAGTACCTCTAGGGCCGGGAATAAACCTATAAATGGCCCTAAAGTCCTCGTGCCCCACATGGCCTTGTGTCCTCAACAGTCGTGTGCCCCACATGCTGTCCCCGTGTCCCCACAGTGTCCCTGTGCCCCAAATCCTGTCCCCACAGTGTCCCGGTGCCCACATGGCCCTGTCCCCAGTGTCCCTGTCCCCACAGTGTCCCTGTGCCCCAAATCCTGTCCCCACAGTGTCCCCACAGTGTCCCGGTGCCCACATGGCCCTGTCCCCAGTGTCCCTGTCCCCACAGTGTCCCTGTGCCCCAAATCCTGTCCCCACAGTGTCCCCACAGCGTCCCTGTGTCCCACATGGCCCTGGCCCCACAGTGTCCCCACAGTGTCCCTGTGCCCCACACACTGTCCCAATGTCCCCAACCCCTGTGACATTTGGGACCCGAGGCGCAGCACCCCTCCCCCATCATCCCTCCCAGTCCGACCAGTCCAGGATGTGACAAAACCAGTTTAAATAGAAAGGGGGGAGGGGCACGGGGGGGACAGGGGGGCTCAGCCCTTCCCGGACACCGTGTCCTTGTCCTTGTCCTTGTCCCTGTCCTTCTCCTTCTCCTTGTCTGTGTCCTTCTTCTCCTTCTCCTTGTCCCTGTCCGTGTCCTTGTCCTTCTCCTTCTCCTTGTCTGTGTCCTTCTTCTCCTTCTCCTTCTCCTTGGCCTTCTCCTTCTCCTTGTCCCTGTCCCTGTCCTTGTCCCTGTCCCTGTCCCTGTCCGTGTCCTTGAAGTGGGGGTTGTCCAGGCCCAGCGCTGTCCCCTGCACGGTGTCCCCTGGCGCGTCCTCCCCCGCTGGCACCTGCGGCCTGGGCCCTGTGAGGACAGTGGGGGCGGTGTCACTGTCCCTGTCCCCGAGGTGACACTGGGATTGTCCCCCAGGCTGAGGGGACAATGGGCACGGTGTCACTGTCCCTGTCATCATCCCCAAGGTGACACTGTCCCTGTCCCAGAGGTGCCACTGTCCCTGTCCCTGTGCCGTGCCCGCGGTGCCACTGTCCCTGTCCCCGTCCCTGTGCTGCGGTGTCCCTGTCCCTGTCCCCCTGCCCCGGTGCCCCTGTCCCGGTGTCCCCGTGCCCCGTGCCCGTGGCGCGGTGCCCCTGTTCCCATGCCCGTTCCCCGGTGCCCCTGTCCCTGTCCCCATCCCTGTCCCTGTCCCCCTGCCCACAGTGCCCCTGTCCCTGCCCCCATCCCCATGCCCGTGCCTCGGTGCCCCTGTCCCTGTCCCGCTGTCCCTGTCCCTGTCCCCGTGCCCCGGTATCCCTGTCCCGGTGCCGTGGTGCCCCTGTCCCTGTCCCGGTGTCCCTGTCCCCGTGTCCCTGTCCCTGTCCCCGTGCCCCGCTGTCCCTGTCCCGGTGTCCCTGTCCCCGTCCCTGTCCCCGTGCCCCGGTGTCCCCGTCCCGGTGCCGCGGTGCCCCTGTCCCTGTCCCCATGCCCGTGCCCGGTGTCCCTGTCCCTGTCCCGGTGTCCCTGTCCCTGTCCCTGTCCCTGTCCCCGTGCCCCGCTGTCCCTGTCCCGGTGTCCCCGTCCCGGTGCCGCGGTGCCCCTGTCCCGGTGTCCCTGTCCCTGTCCCGGTGTCCCTGTCCCCGTCCTGGTGCCGCGGTGCCCCTGTCCCTGTCCCCATGCCCGTGCCCGGTGTCCCTGTCCCCGTGTCCCCGTCCCTGTCCCTGTCCCGGTGTCCCTGTCCCCGTCCCGGTGCCGCGGTGGCCCGTACCGATGTAGCTGAGCAGCACGGGCAGGAACGCCAGCCCGTGCGCCAGCCCCAGCACGGTGATGATGAGGTTGAGGCGGAAGAAGAAGATCTGCACCAGGCGCGCCTTGGCGAACGCCAGCACCGCCACGCCCGGCAGGTTGGTCATGGCCACCCCCGCCACCACCTGCGGCGACAGCGACAGCGGCCACCCCTGGTGACAGCGGCCCGCGGCGACAGCGGCCCGCGGTGCCACCCCGGCAACTGGAGGTCCCGGGGTGCCACCCCAGCAGGTCCCGGGGTGCCACCCCAGCAGGTCCCGGGGTGTCACCCCCAGCAGGTCCCGGGGTGCCACCCCAGCAACTGGAGATCCCGGGGTGCCACCCCCAGCAGGTCCCGGGGTGCCACCCCCAGCAGGTCCCGGGGTGTCATCCCCAGCCCAGGAGAGTTTGGGGTCCCATGGTGCCACCCCCACCCCAGGAGGTCCCGCAGTGCCACCCCCAGCAGGTCCCAGGGTGCCACCCCAGCAGGTCCCGCGGTGCCACCCCCAGCCCCAGGAGATTTTAGGGTCCCATAGTGCCACCCTCCAGCCCCAGCAGGTCCCGCGGTGCCACCTCCCAGCCCCAGGAGGTCCCATAGTGCCACCCCCGGCCCAGGAGGGTTTGGTGTCCCACGGTGCCACCCCCAGCAGGTCCCATGGTGCCACCCCCAGCCCAGGAGGGTTTGGTGTCCCACGGTGCCACCCCCAGCAGGTCCCACGGTGCCACCCCCAGCCCAGGAGAGTTTGGGGTCCCACGGTGCCACCCCGATCCCGGCAGGTCCCACGGTGCCACCCCCAGCCCAGGAGAGTTTAGGGTCCCACGGTGCCACCCCGATCCCGGCAGGTCCCGCGGTGCCACCCCCAGCCCAGGAGGTCCCACGGTGCCACCCCCAGCCCCAGGAGGGTTCGGGGTCCCGCAGTGCCACCCCGATCCCGGCAGGGTGTCCCGCGGTGCCCCCCGTGCCCACCTTGCTGCCCATAGTGACAGTGGCCTCGGCGGCTCGTGCCACCCGCGTGGGCTGGCGGCTGCGGGCGAAGGCGCAGGTGATGTGGGACACGAACTCCACCGAGATGCCAACGGCCTGAGGGGCACCGACTGTCACCCCGGGCACCGCCTGTGCCCCAGAGCCAACCCCGTGCCGCCAGAGCCACCCCCTGTGCCCCCAGAGCCATCCCGTGTGCCACCCGAGCCACCCCGTGCCACCAGAGCCACCCCCTGTGCCACCCGAGCCACCCCCTGTGCCACCCGAGCCACTCCCGTGCCACCAGAGACACCCCCAGTGCCAGCAGAGCCGCCCCATGTCCCACCTCACGTGCCCAGTGCCACCCAACGTGCCCCGTGTCCCCGTGCCACCCCACATCCCGGTGCCACCCAGCGTGCCCCGTGTGCCCCACGTCACCGTGACACCCAAAGTGCCCCGTGTCCCCGTGCCACCCCACGTCACCGTGCCACCCAACGTGCCCCATGTCCCCGTGCCACCCCACGTCGCTGTGTCACCCGCCGTGCCCCGTGTCCCTGTGTCCCCGTGCCACCCCACGTCACCGTGCCACCCAACGTGCCCTGTGTCCCTGTGCCACCTCACATCCCTGTGCCACCCCACATCCCTGTGCCACCCCACGTCGCCGTGCCACCCAGCGTGCCCCATGTCCCCTGTGCCACCCCACATCCCTGTGCCACCCCACATCCCTGTGCCACCCCACATCCCTGTGCCACCCGCCGTGCCCTGTGTCCCCGTGCCACCCCACATCCCTGTGCCACCCGCCGTGCCCCCGCACCGCCACGAGGTTGATGAGTGCCACGGCGTTGTAGGGCACTGCCCAGAGCGCCATGCCGCCCACGGTGCCCAGCAGCACCATGGCGATGGTGAGCAGCGTGGCCAGGCTGGAGCGGGCATCCATGCCCAGCAGCAGGAAGGACACGGCGAAGGTGGGCACCAGGCACAGTGCCAGCGTCAGCAGCCCCTCGTACACCACCGTCAAGTACTGCTCGTAGTACACGTACGTCACCCTGCGGGTGGCACCGCGCTGGCACTGGGGACCCTGAGATGGGCACTGGGCACCCCAAAACGGGCACTGGAACCCCAAAATGGGCACTGGGCACCCCAAAATGGGCACAGGATATCATGACACGGGCACTGGGCACCCCAAAATGGGCACTGGGTGTTGTGACACGGGCACTGGGCACCCCAAAATGGGCACTGGGTGTCGTGATACGGGCACTGGGCACTCTGATATGGGCCCTGGGTATCGTGATATGGGCACTGGAACCCCAAAATGAGCACTGGGCACCCCAAAATGGGCACTGGGTATCGTGACACGGGCATTGGAACCCCAAAATGGGCACTGGGTATCATGATACGGGCACTGGAACCCCAAAATTGGCACCGGGCACCCCAAAATGGGCACTGGGAACCCCAAAATGGGCACTGGGTATCATGAAACGGGCACTGGGCACCCCAAAATGGGCACTGGGCACCCCAAAATGGGCACAGGATATCGTGACACGGGCACTGGAACCCCAAAATTGGCACTGGGTGTCGTGACACGGGCACTGGGCACCCCAAAATGGGCACTGGGCACCCTGAGATGAGCACTGGGCATGCCAATATGGGCACTGGGCACCACAAAATGGGCACTGGGTATCGTGACACGGGCACTGGAACCCCAAAATTGGTTCTAGGTGTCATGGCATGGGCACTGGGCACCCCAAAATGGGCACTGGGTATCGTGACACGGGCACTGGAACCCCAAAATTGGTACTGGGTGTCGTGGCATGGGCACTGGGAACCCTGATATGGGCACTGGGCACCCGAAAATGGGCACTGGGTGTCGTGACACGGGCACTGGGGACCCCAAAATGGGCACTGGGTATCGTGATATGGGCACTGGGCACCCCAAAATTGGCACCGGACACGCCAAAATGGGCACTGGGTATTGTGATACGGGCATTGGGTATCGTGATATGGGCACTGGACATCCTGAGATGGCACCGGGACCCCTGATATGGGCACTGGGCACCCCAAAACGGGCACTGGATACAACGATATCGGCACTGGGACCTCAAAATTGGCACCAGGCACCCCAAATTGGCACTGGGCACCCTGGTGTGGACATCCCTTACCTGGGCACCCCTTACCTGGGCACCCCTGAGTTGGGACCCCCGCTAAGCCCTGACCTGGGCATCCTAGTGCCCCCCAACAGGGGCACCGGGGCACCCCCGGCACCCTGGGATGGGCACCCTGACCTGGGCACCCCCTTGTGACCCCCAAAAAGGGCACTGGGGCACCCCCGGCACCCTGGGATGGGCACCCCTAACTGGGCACCCCCTTGTGACCCCCAAAAAGGGCACTGGGGCACCCCCGGCACCCTGGGATGGGCACCCCTAACTGGGCACCCCCTTGTGACCCCCAAAAAGGGCACTGGGGCACCCCCAGCACCCCAGATCGGGCACCCTGAGCTGGGCACCGCTACCTGGCCGCCCCTCAGCGGGCACCCACAGTGACCCCGTGCCCCCGGCGGGTCCCCCCGCGTGTGGCGGTGCCCGCGGGGCGGCAGTGCCACTCACGTGTAGGGGAAGACACGGAAGGAGGGGTCGGTGCCGGGCACGGCGCGCAGGGTGCCCGTGATGCGCTCTGCCAGGGCGCGGGCAGCGCGCAGGGCACCCGTGTACTCCTGGGACGTGCGCAGCGGCCGCTGGTACGCCATGAAGCGCGTGGCTGCGGACAGGGCACCGGTCACCGCGGGGCAGCGGGCACTTCGGGGGCAGTGGGCATAATGGGGGCAGTGGACACTTCGGGGGCAGTGGGCACTCTGGAAGCAGTGGGCACTCTGGGGGCAGTGGTCACTCTGGGGGCAGTGGTCACTCTAGGGGCAGTGGTCACTCTGAGGGCAGTGGCACCACGGGGGCAGTGGTCACTCTGGGGGCAGTGGGCACTCTGGAAGCAGTGTGCACTTTGGGGGCAGCAGGCACTCTGGGGGCAGTGGGCACTCTGGGGGCAGTGGGCACTCAGGGGGCAGTGGCCACTCTGGGGGCACTAGTCACCATGGGGGCAGCGGGCACTGCGGGGGCAGCGGGCACTTTGGGGGCAGTGGTCACTCTGAGGGCAGTGGTCACTCTGGGGGCAGTGGCACCACGGAGGCAGTGGTCACTCTGGGGGCAGTGGGCATTGTGGGGGCAGTGGGCACCACGGGGGCAGTGGGCATGGGGGCAGCGTGCACACTGGGGGCAGTGGGCACCATGGGGGCAGCAGGCACTCTGGGGGCAGTGGTCACTCTGAGGGCAGTGGGCACCAGGGGGGCAGTGGTCATTCTGAGGGCAGTGGTCACTCTGGGGGCAGTGAGCACTCTGGGGGCAGTGGTCACTCTGGGGGCAGTGGTCACTCTGAGGGCAGTGGGCACTCTGGGGACAGTGGGCACCATGGGGGCAGCGGTCACTCTGGGGGCAGCGGACACTCTGTGGTCACTCAGTGGTCACTCAGCAGTCACTCAGAGGTCAGTGGTCACTCTGTGGTCACACTGTGGTCAGTGATCACTCAGCGGTCACTTGGCAGTCACTCAGTGGTCAGTGGTCCCTCAGCAGTCACTCAGTGGTCAGTGGTGGTCACTCAGTGGTCCCTCAGCAGTCACTCAGTGGTCAGTGGTCACTCAGCAGTCACTCAGCAGTCACTCAGTGATCAGTGGTCACTCAGTGGTCACTCAGCGGTCACTCATTGGTCACTCAGCGGTCACTCAGCGGTCACTCCGCACTCACCCAGGATGGTGCCGTTGCTGTCCATGCTCACGGCCGTGTCATAAGCGCCCAGGCCACTGCGGGGACACCCGGGACGGTCAGGGGACACCGGGGGACACCGGGGGACACCGGGGGACACCCGGGGACAGCCAGGCGGTGCCAGGCGGTGCCAGGCGGTGCCACTCACCCCTTGGCGCACTGCAGCGTGGGCCGGTCCTGCAGGAACCAGGGCAGGAAGCGCTGGAACTCCGCGGCCGTGGGCCGCCGCACCTCCCTCAGGCACTTGCCCAGAGTGCAGCTGGGGTCGGCTGCGGGCACACGCGGGCTCAGCGCGGCCACCGGGCACCGCTGGGCACCGTGGCCACCACGGCGGCAGCAAGCCGGCGCCCGGTGGTCATCACTGCAGGTACCCAATGGCTGCCGTGGTGGGCGACCAATGGGTGCCCGATGGATGCCCAATGGGTGATCAATGGGCGCCCAATGGACACCCAGTGGTCACTCAATGGCCGCCCAATGGTCACTCAATGGTCACTCAATGGTCACTCAATGGGTGCTCAATGGGTGCCCAATGGTCACTCAATGGACACCCGATGGCCACCCAATGGTCACTCAATGGGCGCTCAATGGGCGCCCAATGGACACTCAATGGGTGCTCAATGGACACCCAATGGTCATTCAATGGCCGCCCAATGGACACCCAATGGTCACTCAATGGTCACTCAATGGGCACTCAATGGGCGCCCAATGGGTGCTCAATGGGTGCCCAATGGTCACTCAATGGACACCCGATGGCCACCCAATGGTCACTCAATGGGCGCTCAATGGGCGCCCAATGGTCAATCAATGGGCGCTCAATGGGCGCCCAATGGACACCCAATGGACACTCAATGGGCGCTCAATGGACACCCAATGGTCATTCAATGGCCGCCCAATGGACACCCAATGGCCACCCAATGGTCACTCAACGGGCGCTCAATGGACACCCAATGGTCACTCAATGGGCTCCAAATGGACACCCAATGGACACCCAATGGTCACCCAGTGGGTGCCCAATAAACAACCAATGGTCAATCAATGGGCACTGAATGGACAACTAATGATCACTCAATTGACGCCCAGAGGGCACCCAATGACCACCATGGTGGGTGACCAATGGGCACCCAATGCATGCCCAATGGTCAATCAATGGGCACTCAATGGACGCCCAATGGTCAATCAATGGGCGCCCAATGGACACCCAATGGGCACCCAATGGACATCCAATGGTCATTCAATGGTCATTAAATGGGCACCCAATGGACAATTAGTTGGCAACCAATGGGCACCCAACTGTCATTCAATGGGCACCCAATGGACAACCAATGGACATCCATTGGTCACTATGCTGAGCACCCAGTGGCCACGGTGGTGGGCACTCAATGCACACCTAAGGACCACCACGGTGGGCACCCGGTGGCCACGGTGCTGGGCACTCAATGTACACCTAAGGACCACCACGGCGGGCACGCAGTGGCCACCACCGAGTAGCCGCCGTCCCCGCGCCCCACACTCACTGCTGGTGGAGGGGCAGAACTCGCCCTTGTGCTCCCCGCTCTGGTGGATGCGGCAGCAGCGCACCATGGGGTTCAGCCAGTCCAGGAAATCATCCACCCACGAGGTGGCCGGGATGGCCAGGTAGGACCTGGGACAGGGGGCACGGGGCTGGCACGAGCCGGGCACGGCCGGCCCGGGTGCCCGCGGGCGTCGCCGGCCACTCACACGTTGGGGAAGAGCGTGGCCAGCTGGATGGTCTGGGTCAGCGAGTCGGCGTCGCAGCCGGCGCTGGAGCAGATGGCGTTGGTGCCGTTCTCCGAGGAGAAGTTGTACCCGCCCGTGGTGACAAAGTAGGTGGGGACACCCACGGCCAGGTACTGGTTCAGTGCCGAGAAGTACGGCAGCAGGTACGAGTCCTGGGGACAGACGGGCAACAGGGGTGGCACCCGCGCGGCGGCACACGGGGGCCCAGAGGGGTCCCAGAGGGGTCCCAGAGGGGGTCCCAATGGGGTCCCAATGGGGTCCCAATGAGGTTCCAGTAGATGCCCAATGGGCACCCAATGTGCATTCAATGGGCACCCAGTGGGCATTCAATGGTCATTCAATGGAAAACCAATGGATAACCAATTGGCACCCAATGGGCATTCAATGGGTGCCCAATGGGCATTCAATGGGCATTCAATGGGCACCCAATAGTCATCCAGTGGGCATTCAATGGGCACCCAATGGATACCCAATGGGCACTCAATGTGCATTCAATGGGCGCCCAATGGACAGTCAATGGGCACCCAATGGTCATCCAGTGGGCATTCAATGGTCATTCAATGGGCACCCAATGGATATTCAATGGGCACCCAATTGGCACCCAATGGTCATCCAGTGGACATTCAGTGGTCATTCAATGGGCACCCAGTGGGCATTCAATGGTCATTCAATGGGCACCCAACGGGCATTCAATGGGCACCCAATGGGCACCCAATGGAGACTCAATGGTCACCTAAGGACCACCATGGTGGGCACCCAATGGGTCCCAAAGGGGTCCCAAAGGGGTCCCAAAGGGGTGCCAGAATCCCTGTGTGTCCCCATACAGGGCCATGTCACACCCCCATGTGTCCCTGTGTCACACCCCCATGTGTCCCCATACAGGGCCATGTCACACCCCCATGTGTCCCCGTGTCACACCCCCATGTGTCCCCATACAGGGCCATGTCACACCCCCATGTGACCCCATAAAGGGCTGTGTCACCCCTGCCATGTGTCCCCATACAGGGCCATGTCACACCCCCATGTGTCCCCGTGTCACACCCCCATGTGTCCCCATAAAGGGCCGTGTCACCCACCCAGCACCCACAGGTGGCTCACCCCCCATGTCCCCTTATGTCACCCCCACGTGTCCCCAAGCCTCCCCATGTGGGCCACCCCCCTGGATGTCCCCTGAGGGCCCTGTTGTCCCCCCATGTGTCCCCACTGTGTCCCCCTGTCCCCCCCGTCCCCCTGTCCCCCCGCTGTCCCCTGCTGTGTCCCCTGTGCCCCCCTTGCTGTCCCCCCGCTGTCCCCTGGTGTGTCCCCTGTGTCCCCCCCACTGTCCCCCCGCTGTCCCCTGCTGTGTCCCCTGTGCCCCCCCGCTGTCCCCCCGCTGTCCCCGGGCTGTGCCCGCGGTGCCCGGGTGCGGTGCCCACCTCGGGCAGTGCCAGCTCCTGGTCCAGCCCCACGGACACGTGGAAGAGCAGGAAGAGCCCGGAGCAGGCCAGGAACAGGAACAGCAGCACCTGGGCAGGGGCTCTGCTCAGGGAGCGAACCCCAAAACCCCAGGGACCCCAAACCCCAAAACCCCGAACCTCCGAACCCCAAAACCCCCGAACCCCAAAACCCCCGAACCCCAAAACCCCCGAACCCCAAAACCCCAGGGACCCCAAACCCCAAAACCCTGAACCCTCGAACCCCCGAACCCCCAAACCTCAAAACCCCGGAACCCCAAAACCCCCATGGACCCCTTGTGTCACCCCAAATGCCCACAGACCCCTCGTGCCACCCCAAAACCCCAAACCCCCCAGGGCACCCCCATATCCCCAATGCCCCCAATGCCCCCAGTGCCCCCAGTGCCCCCAGTGCCCCCAATGCCCCCAGTGCCCCCAGTGCCCCCAGTGTCCCCAATGTCCCCAATGCCCCCGATGCCCCCAGTGCCCCCTGTGCCCCCCAGTGCCCCCAATGCCCCCAATCCCCCCATGCCCCAAATGCCCCCTGTACCCCCCAGTGCCCCCAGTGCCCCAAATGCCCCCAATGCCCCCAATGCCCCCCGTGCACCCCAATGCCCCCAATCCCCCCTGCCCCCAAAGCCCCCAATGCCCCCAGTGCCCCCCAGTGCCCCCTGTGCCCCCCAGTGCCCCCAGTGCCCCCAGTGCCCCCAGTGCCCCCAATGCCCCCAATGCCCACAGTGCCCCCAATGCCCCGAGTGCCCCCAGTGCCCCCAATGCCCACAGTGCCCCCAGTGCCCCCAGTTCCCCCAATGCCCCCAATCCCCCCCTGCCCCTAATGCCCCCAGTGCCCCCGTGCCCCCAATGCCCCCAGTGCCCCCAGTGCCCCCAGTGCCCCCATGCCCACAGTGCCCCCAATGCCCCCAATGCCCCCAGTGCCCCCCAGTGCCCCCAGTGCCCCCCAGTGCCCCCCAGTGCCCCCAATGCCCCCAATGCCCCCAGTGCCCCCAGTGCCCCCAATGCCCCCAATGCCCCCAGTGCCCCCAGTGCCCCCAATGCCCACAGTGCCCCCAGTGCCCCCAATGCCCCCAATGCCCCCAGTGCCCCCAGTGCCCCCAATGCCCCCAATGCCCCCAGTGCCCCCAGTGCCCCCAATGCCCACAGTGCCCCCAGTGCCCCCAGTGCCCCCAGTGCCCCCAGTGCCCCCAGTGCCCCCAATGCCCCCAGTGCCCCCCAGTGCCCCCAGTGCCCCCCAGTGCCCTCCAGTGCCCCCAATGCCCCCCATGCCCCAAGTGCCCCCTGTGCCCCCCAGTGCCCCCAGTGCCCCCCAGTGCCCCCAATGCCCCCAATCCCCCCATGCCCCCAATGCCCCCAATGCCCACAGTGCCCCCAGTGCCCCCAGTGCCCCCAATGTCCCCAATTCCCCCCGTGCCCGCCGTGCCCCCCGTGCCCTCACCACGGCGGGCCGCACCAGGGGGTGCAGCAGCACGGGGGTGTAGTAGCGCTCGAGGAGGGGGCGCAGCAGCCCCCTGCCCACCCCGGCCGTGCCCCCCTTGCCCGTCCCGCAGCAGCAGCAGAAGTCGAAGCGCCCGGCCTGGGGGGCACGGGGGGGTTGGCACGGCTCCTCTGCGGCCCCCCCACCCCCGTGCCCCGCGGGTGTCCCCTGCCCACCCTGGGCACAGCCTGGGGGCCCTCACCCACCCTGGCGGCTCCATTGGCGCCCTGTGCCCACCCTGGGCATGCTCACGCCCACCCTGGGGATCTCTCGCCCACTCTGTGCCCACCCTGGGGTCCCCACACCCACCCTGTGCCCACCCTGTGCCCACCCTGGGGTCCCCGTACCCACCCTGGGGTCCCTGTGCCCACGCCGTGCCCACCCCGGGGACCCTCACCCCCGCCCCGTGCCCAGCCCGTGCCCCGCGGTGCCCCCGGTGCCACCTCCTGCCTGCGGCTGTCCAGTGCCACCAGTGCCACGAAGGCCGAGAGCTGCAGTGCCAGGTCCAGGGCGATGGCGAGCGCGGCCGTGAGGGCGAAGGTGCGCACGGCTGGCATGGACGAGAGGGCACCTGCGGGACCCCCGGGCACCCCCGGGTCACCGGAGACCCCCTGGCACCCCCCTGGCACCCCCTGGGTCGCTGGGACATCCCCCTGGCATCCCCCTGGCATTCCCGTGTCACTGGCACCCCCTGGCACCTCCGGGTCACCGGAGACCCCCCGGTACCCCCCGAGTCACCAAAGACCCCCTGGCACCCCCTTGGCACCCCCGGGTCACCGGAGACCCCCTGGAACGCCCCTGGCACCCCCTGGGTCACTGGGACATCCCCCTGGCATCCCCCTGGCATCCTGGCACCTCTTGGGTCGCCAGACATGCACCCCGTGCCCCCCATGTCCTTGTGACCCCTGTGCCCCCCATGTCCCTGTGCCCCCGTGCCCCCCGTGTCCCTGTGCCACCTCCATCCTCCGGTGCCCCCCATGTCCCTGTGCCCTCTGTGCCCCCCATGTCCCCCATATCCCTGTGCCCACCCTGTGCCCTCCATGCCCCCAGTGCCCACCATGTCCCCCATGTCCCTGTGCCCCCTGTGCCCCCCACGTCCCTGTGCCACCTCCATCCTTCGGTGCCCTCTGTGCCCCCGATCCCCCCCGTGCCCTTCAATCCCCCCCGATGCCCCCTGATCCCCCCCGTGCCCCCCGTGCCCCCCGGTGCCCGCGGTGCCCCCGGCGCACCGAGGAGGAAGCAGAGGGTCTCGGAGAGGCTGCAGAGCACCATGCTCGGTGCCACCTGTGCCAGCACCCGCCCCACGTGCTGCTCCCGCGTCTCGCCCGGCTCCCGCTGCGACTGCTGCTGCCAGGGCCGGGTCAGGGGCACCCAGGGGCGCCCCCGGGTCCGGGGGGCACCCAGGGCACCCCCAGATACCCCGGGGCACCCTCAGATACCCAGGGGCACCCCCAGATACCCCGGGGCACCCTCAGATACCCAGGGGCACCCCCAGATACCCCGGGGCACCCTCAGATACCCAGGGGCACCCCCAGATACCCCGGGGCACCCCCAGATACCCAGGGGTGCCCCCAGGTCCGGGGGGCACCCTGTGCCCGCCCTGTGCCCCCCATGTCCCCCCATGTCCCTGTGCCACCTCCGTCCCCCGGTGCCCCCCGTGCCCCCCGATGCCCCCCGGTGCCTCTCGGTGCCCTCGGTGCTCCCCATCCCCCAGTGCCCCCCAGTGCCCCCCCAGTCGCCCCCGGTGCCCCCAGTGCCCCCCAACCCCCGGTGCCTCGGTTGCCCCGGTGTTCCCCGGTTCCCCCCATCCCCCAGTGGCCCCCGGTGCCCCCGGTTCTCCTGGTGCCCCCGGTTCTCCTGGTGCCCCCGGTGCCCTCGGTTCCCCCAGTGCCCCCCATCCCCTGGTGCCCCGGTGTTCCCCGGTTCCTCCCATCCCCCAGTCGCCCCCGGTGCCCCCGGTGCCCGCGGTGCCCGCGGTGCCCCCCATCCCCTGGTGCCCCGGTGTCCCCCGGTTCCCCCCATTCCCCAGTGGCCCCCGATGCCCCCGGTGCCCGCGGTGCCCGCGGTGCCCCCCATCCCCTGGTGCCCCGGTGTCCCCCGGTTCTCCCCATTCCCCAGTGGCCCCCGGTGCCCCCGGTGCCCGCGGTGCCCCCAGTGCCCCCCATCCCCTGGTGCCCCGGTGTCCCCCGGTTCTCCCCATTCCCCAGTGGCCCCCGGTGCCCGCGGTGCCCGCGGTGCCCGCGGTGCCCGCACCTGCAGCTCCTGCACGAAGATGAAGATGTTGTCGGCGCCCACGGCCAGCACGAGGAAGGGCACGACCTCGATGATGATGAGGGACGAGGGCAGCCCCAGCAGCGCCAGCAGCCCCATGGCGGCCAGCACGGCCCCCAGCACCACGGCGATGCCACCCAGTGCCAGCGTCACCTTCGACTCCACCTGCGGCACCCCCGGGGTGGCACCTCTGGACTGGCACCCCCGGGTCCGCACCCCCCAACCCCCCCGGATCGGCACCCCCAGCTCAGCACCCCTGGACTGGCACCCCCGGATTGGCACCCCCGAACCGCCCAGAACCCCCCAGACCGACTCCCCCGGGCTCACCATGTCCCTGTGCCACCCCCGTGCCCCCCGTGCCCCCTGTGCCCGCCGTGCCCCCGGGCTCACCATGTCCCTGTGTCACCTCCGTGCCCCCCGTGCCCCCTGTGCCCGCCGTGCCCCCGGGCTCACCATGTCCCCGTGCCCCCCGTGCCCCCCGTGCCCCCTGTGCCCGCCGTGCCCCCGGGCTCACCATGTCCCCGTGCCCCCCGTGCCCCCGGGGTCACCATGTCCCCGTGTCACCCCCGTGCCCCCCGTGCCCCCCGTGCCCCCGGGCTCACCATGTCCCTGTGTCACCCCCGTGCCCCCCGTGCCCCCGGGCTCACCATGTCCCCCGTGCCCCCCGTGCCCCCCGTGCCCCCGGGCTCACCATGTCCCTGTGTCACCCCCGTGCCCCCCGTGCCCCCGGGCTCACCATGTCCCTGTGTCACCCCCGTGCCCCCGGGCTCACCATGTCCCTGTGTCACCCCCGTGCCCCCCGTGCCCCCGGGGTCACCATGTCCCTGTGTCACCCCCGTGCCCCCCGTGCCCCCGGGGTCACCATGTCCCTGTGTCACCCCCCGTGCCCCCCGTGCCCCCCGTGCCCCCCGTGCCCCCGGGCTCACCAGCACCCGCCGCCAGGCCGTGTACTCGCCCAGGGCCAGCGCGATGTAGGCGAAGACCAGCAGGTAACTGGTGGCGAACACCGGCAGGTCCTCCCCGCTCGTGCGGTTGATCTCGTCCTCCAGAGAGCGCTGAGGGCACAGCGACAGCGACAGCGACAGCTGAGGGGGCACCGCGGGCACCGGAGGGGGCACAGGGGACATGGGGGGCATGGGGGGCACGGGGACATGGAAGGGGCACGGGGACACAGGGACATGGGGGACACGGGGACATGGGGGACACGGGGACATGGAAGGGGCACGGGGACACGGGGGGCATGGGGACATAAAAAGAGCACAGGGACACGGGGGGCACCAGGGGCACGGGGCGCACACAGGGGACACGGAGGGGACACGGAGGGGACACAGAGGGCACAGAGGGGACACAGAGGTGACACGGAGGGGACATAGGGCTCACACAGAGACACAGAGAGAACACAGAGGTGACACGGAGGGGACAGGGAGGGGACACGGAGGTGACACAAGGGACACGGCGCCGCACCTCGGCCATGAAGGTGACGGCGAGGTGGCGGTGGCGGCGCTGGAAGTCGCGCACCACGGCCAGGAAGCGCCGCTCCCAGCTCAGCGCCCACTCGAGGCGCGGGTCCCCCGGCGGGAAGTTGTTCAGGGAGTAGGTGACGATCAGCGCCTCGGCCTCCGTGTACTCCGACCCTGCGGGGACACGCGGGGACACGCGGGGACAATGCGGGGACACCGCGGGGACACACGGGGACAATGCGGGGGACACGCGGGGACAATGCGGGGGACACGCGGGGACAATGCGGGGACAATGCGGGGACAATGCGGGGACAATGCGGGGACACACGGGGACACTGCGGGGACAATGCAGGGACACACGGGGACAATGCGGGGACACTGCGGGGACAATGCGGGGGACACGCGGGGACAATGCGGGGGACACGCGGGGACAATGCGGGGACAATGCGGGGACACCGCGGGGACAATGCGGGGACACCGCGGGGACACACGGGGACAATGCGGGGACAATGCGGGGGACACGCGGGGACAATGCGGGGACACGCGGGGACACACGGGGACACGCGGGGACACTGCGGGGACAATGCGGGGACATTGCGGGGACATCGCAGGGACACACGGGGACACGCGGGGACACACGGGGACACCGCAGGATATGGTGGGGACACTGCGGGGACATTGCGGGGACACGCGGGGACATCGCGGGGACACCGCAGGGACAATGCGGGGACACCGCGGGATATGGCGGGGTCACGCGGGGACATCGCAGGGACAATGTGGGGACACACGGGGACAGGTGGGGACATCGCGGAGACACCGTGGGATATGGTGGGGACACCGCGGGGACACCACGGTGACAATGCAGGGACACCACGGGATATGGTGGGGACACCGTGGGGACAACGTAGGGACACCGCGGGGACACCACAGGGACAACGTGGGGACACCACAGAGACACCACAGGATATGGTGGGGACACTGCGGGGACACCACGGGGACAACGTGGGGACACCACAGAGACACCGCGGGATATGGTGGGGACACTGCAGGGACAATGCGGGGACACACGGGGACACTGCGGGATATGGTGGGAACACCGCGGGGACACCACAGGGACAACGTGGGGACACCACAGGGACACCGCAGGATATGGTGGGGACACTGTAGGGACATCCCGGGGACAACGTGGGGACACCACAGAGACACCGCGGGGACAATGCGGGGACATCGCAGGGACACGTGGGGACAACGTGGGATATGGTGGGGGCACCGTGGGGACACCACGGGGACATCCCGGGGACACTGCGGGATATGGTGAGGACATCACAGGGACACCACAGAGACACCGCGGGGACAACGCGGGGACATGGCAGGGACACCACGGGGACACACGGGGACGTGGCTGGGACACTGCAGGGACATGGCAGGGACGTGGCGGGGACATCACAGGGACAGAGCGGGGACATGGTGGGGACATTGCGGTGACATCACGGGGACACCATGGGGAGCCCTTGGGGACATGGAGGGGACATGGCAGGAACACCGTGGGGACATCGGAGGGACGTGGTGGGCACATGGAGGTGACATCGCGGGGACACCGTGGGGACATGATGGGGACACTGCGGTGACACTGCGGGGACATGGTGGGGACATTGTGGTGACATGGTGGGGACACCATGGGAACATCAGGGGGACATGGCTGGGACACAGAGGTGACACTACGGGGACATCACAGGGACACCGTGGGGACACGGTGGAGACACGGCGGGGACATGGCGGGGACATGGAGGGGACATGGGGGTGACACTGTGGTGCCACGGCGGTGCCCGCACGGTGCCCGTACCGCGGGGACATGGAGGTGACACCGCGGTGACATTGGGGTGACATGGCAGGGACATGGAGGTGACATGGGGGTGACACCGCGGTGCCCAGCCCTGTACCACGGGGACATGGAGGTGACACGGGGGTGACGTGGGGGTGCCACAGCAGTGCCATGGCAGTGCCATCGCGGTGCCCACACCGCAGGGACATGGAGGTGACATGGGGGTGACACCGCAGTGACATCCGGGTGCCATCGTGGTGCTATGGCAGTGCCCACGCGGTGCCCGTACCACAGGGACATGGCAGTGCCATGGCAGTGCCACACGGTGCCCGTACTGCAGGACATGGCAGTGCCATGGCAGTGCCACAGTGGTGCCTGTACCGTGGGACACGGCAGTGCCATGGCAGTGCCCACGTGGTGCCCGTACCACAGGGACATGGCAGTGCCACGGCAGTGCCACGGCGGTGCCCATACCGCAGGACATGGCAGTGCCACGGCGGTGCCACGGTGGTGCCTGTACCGTGGGACACGGCAGTGCCATGGCAGTGCCCGTGCGGTGCCCGTACCACGGGACTTGGCAGCACCATGGCAGTGCCACGGCGGTGCCTGTACCGTGGGACATGGCAGTGCCATGGCAGTGCCCGTACCACGGGACATGGCAGTGCCACGCAGTGCCCACGCGGTGCCCGTACCGCAGGACATGGCAGTGCCACACGGTGCCCGTACCACGGGACATGGCAGTGCCACGGCAGTGCCTGTACCGCGGGCCATGGCAGTGCCCACGCGGTGCCCGCGCGGTGCCCGTACCGCGGGCCATGGCAGTGCCACGGCGGTGCCCGCGCGGTGCCCATACTGCGGGCCATGGCAGTGCCATGGCAGTGCCCGCGCGGTGCCCGTACCGCGGTAGCCGCCCAGGGCGATGTAGGGGAACACGGGCCCGCCGTACTCGGCCATGCAGCTCAGCTCCAGCGCCGTGATGTCCTTGAACGACAGCGGCGAGCTGGGGGCGACAGCGCCGCGGGCGTCAGCGGGGCCGTGCCCGCCTGTGCCCGCCGGGCGCCCCGGCTGGCCCGGGGCACACGCGGGTGGCACCCCAGAGACACGGCCTGGCACCCCCGGCTGGCCCGGGGCACACGCGGGTGGCACCCCAGAGACACGGCCTGGCACCCCCGGCTGCCGTGGGGGACGTGGGTGGCACCCCAGAGACACGGCCTGGCACCCCACAGTGATGGGGACACGCAGGTGACACCTCAGAGTGCCCAGTCGGCGTGGGGGACACGAGGGTGGCACCCCAGAGACACGGCCTGGCACCCCACAGTGATGGGGGACATGTGGGTGGCACCTGGGGGACACGCAGGTGGCACAGCAGAGACACGGCCTGGCACCCCAGAGTGATCGGGGAGACACGGGTGGCTCCACAGCTGGGCACCCCAGGGGCGCCGTGCCACGTCCAGCACCCCTTGGGCACCACCCCTGGCACCCCACGGCCACCGTGCCACGTCCAGCACCCCTTGGGCACCACCCAAACCCCACACCTGGGCACCCCCGTGCCCTGTCCAGCACCCCTTGGGCACCACCCCTGGCACCCCAGGGGCACCGTGCCACGTCCAGCACCCCTTGGGCACCACCCCTGGCACCCCACGGCCACCGTGCCACGTCCAGCACCCCTTGGGACACCCCAACCCCACACCCGGGCACCCCCGTGCCGTGTCCAGCACCCCTTGGGCACCAGCCCTGGCACCCCAGGGGCACCGTGCCACGTCCAGCACCCCTTGGGCACCACCCCTGGCACCCCAGGAGCACCGTGCCGTGTCCAGCACCCCTTGGGCACCACCCAAACCCCACACCTGGGCACCCCCGTGCCACGTCCGGCACCCCTTGGGGCACCACCCCTAGCACCCCACGGGCACCGTGCCGTGTCTAGCACCCCTTGGGCACCACCCAAACCCCACACCCTGGCACCCCGGGGGCACCGTGCCCTGTCCGGCACCCCTTGGGCACCAGCCCTGGCACCCCACGGGCACCGTGCCACACCCAGCACCCCTTGGGCACCAGCCCTGGCACCCCAGGGGCACCGTGCCACGTCCAGCACCCCTTGGGCACCACCCCTGGCACCCCAGGGGCACCGTGCCGTGTCCAGCACCCCTTGGGACACCCAAACCCCACACCTGGGCACCCCCGTGCCACGTCCAGCACTCCTTGGGGCACCACCCCTGGCACCTCACGGGCACCGTGCCGTGTCCAGCACCCCTTGGGGCACCACCCCTGGCACCCCGGGGGCACCGTGCCCTGTCCGGCACCCCTTGGGACACCCAAACCCCACACCTGGGCACCCCCGTGCCCTGTCCGGCACCCCTTGGGCACCAGCCCTGGCACGCCGCGGTCCCCCCGCGCGGCACCCACTTGACGCAGTAGATGAGGTGGTCGTGCCAGTCCACGGCGCCCTGCTGCTTGCCGTCCTGCTGCCAGGCGCGGGCCTCCAGGCGGCTGCGGTTGTTCTGGAAGTACTGCGTGACGCTGGACACGGCGCAGTCGCCCACGCGGGGCTGGCGGGGGTTCAGCGGGGCGTAGCACACGTCGCGCAGCGTCACGTTCCTGCCCGCGCCCGGCGCCCACGCCGCCGCGCCCGCCAGCTCCTCCTGCAGCTCCAGCAGCGCCCGCAGCACGTCGAGCGCCAGCACCCCGCTGAAGTTCTTGGCGCCCAGCAGCACCGAGTCGTAGGCTTCGCCGGGCCGCCCCGGCGCCGTCACGATCAGCTGGCTGGTGCGCAGGAAGGGCCCGAAGTGGCGGTCGTGGAACGCCTTCTCCTGCCTGGCGCGGCTGCCGGCCGCCGACCACAGCTCCACGGGGTCCGTGGTCAGGCGCAGCGCGGCGAGCCCGGCCGAGAGCGCGCCGGCCGCCGCCAGCGCCAGCGCCAGCACCGGCACGGGACGCGCCGCCACCGCCTCGCCCCAGCGGCGGAACGCCCGCTCCAGGGCGCGCTGCCAGCCTTCGCCCAGCCGCCTCGGGCGCCCGCGGCCGCGCGGCTCCTCCGCAGCGGCGCCCCGGCGGCGCAGCGCGGCCGCCAGGAAGGCCAGGGCGAGGCCGGCGAAGAGCAGCGCGCACAGCACCAGCGCGCCGTCGGCGCTGCCCACGCGGAACGGCGGCGGCGGGCCCGGCGGCGGCGCCACGGGCGGGCAGGCCAGGGCGCAGTCCTGGCACGAGCACGGCTCCTGGCCCTCGCCCGGCGCTTGGTCGCAGCGCCAGGCGGGCGCGTCCAGCGGCGCGATGCCCTCGCCGGGCTCGGCGCCGTCGGGCAGCAGCTGGAAGTCGATCTGCAGCGGCGCCAGCCCGTTGTTCTTGTCGCCCTGGAAGTCCAGCCAGCGCTGGGCCGTGCACAGCCGGGCGCCGTAGCGGCCGCACATGGTGGAGATGGCGTAGCCGCCCGTGGCCGGCAGCCGCACGCCCTGGCACGACGCGAAGGCGGCCTCGGCGTAGCGGCGCCGGTAGAAGAGCCGGTACTCCAGCACGGCGCGGCCGCCGCCGGGCGCGGCGCGCTCGCCCACGCGGGTGACGTTGGTGAAGAGGCTCTGGTCGGGGCTGCAGATGTTGTGGCAGTAGAGGCTGGCGAAGTTGCGGGCGCAGGCGGGGCAGCGCGCCAGCACGGCGCCCGAGAGCCCCACGCTGAGGCGCAGCGCGCTCAGCTGGCCCAGGCTGCAGCAAACGCGAGCGCTGCCGCGGGCCAGCTCCGGGCACACGGAGCGCAGCAGCGCCAGCAGCGCGCCCGATGCCACCCGCGCCGGCGTGTTGGACAGGCAGGGCACCTGCGAGGGCACCAGCGACGCGTTCACCTCCGGGTTGCGCCCGCACTCGCCGTAGAAGGCGCAGACGCCGGCCTGGCGCACGGGGGTCAGCGACGGCGACGCCTGCGGGCACACGGGTGGGCACGGCTCGCTGCGGGCACCGCCGGCGCGGGCGCCGAGGAGGCGTCGCCGCAGCGGTGCCAGCTGCGGCTCGTGCCAGCGACGCCCAGGTGGCACCACGGCGGTGTCACACATTGTGCCAGGCCCGGTCACTCCAGGTGGCACCGGGTGGGCACCATGGAGGTGTCACACACTGTGCCACCCCCGGTCACACCAAGTGGCACCGGGTGGGCACCACAGCAGTGTCACACACTGTGCCACCCCCGGTCACTCCAGGTGGCACCGGGTGGGCACCACAGCAGTGTCCCACACTGTGCCACCCCCGGTCACACCAGGTGGCACCGGGTGGGC
Source organism: Vidua macroura (assembly GCF_024509145.1). Lineage (NCBI taxonomy): Eukaryota > Metazoa > Chordata > Aves > Passeriformes > Viduidae > Vidua > Vidua macroura. Next base: position 5,199,197 of record NC_071598.1, on the reverse strand, counting down.
ACCATGGAGGTGTCACCACAGCTGTGCCACCCCCGGTCACTCCAGGTGGCACCGGGTGGGCACCACAGCAGTGTCACACACTGTGCCACCCCCGGTCACTCCAGGTGGCACCGGGTGGGCACCATGGAGGTGTCACACACTGTGCCAGCCCCGGTCACTCCAGGTGGCACCGGGTGGGCACCATGGAGGTGTCACCACAGCTGTGCCAGCCCCGGTCACACCAGGTGGCACCGGGTGGGCACCATGGAGGTGTCACACACTGTGCCAGGCCCGGTCACACCAGGTGGCACCGGGTGGGCACCATGGAGGTGTCACACACTGTGCCAGGCCCGGTCACACCAGGTGGCACCGGGTGGGCACCATGGAGGTGTCACACACTGTGCCAGCCCCGGTCACACCAAGTGGCACCGGGTGGGCACCACAGCAGTGTCACACACTGTGCCACCCCCGGTCACACCAGGTGGCACCGGATGGGCACAGCAGAGGTGTCTCCCCACTTTGCCACCTTTGGATCCTCCAAACGATGCCCAGGTGGCACCACGGTGGTGTCACACACTGTGCCACCCTCGGTCACACCAGGTGGCACCGGGTGGGCACCATGGAGGTGTCACACACTGTGCCAACCTCGGTCACACCAGGTGGCACCTGATGGGCACCACAGCAGTGTCACACACTGTGCCAGCCCCGGTCACACCAGGTGGCACCGGGTGGGCACCATGGAGGTGTCACACACTGTGCCAACCTCGGTCACACCAGGTGGCACCTGATGGGCACCACAGCAGTGTCACACACTGTGCCACCCCCGGCCAAACCAAGTGGCACCGGGTGGGCACCACAGCAGTGTCACACACTGTGCCACCCCCGGTCACTCCAGGTGGCACCGGGTGGGCACCATGGAGGTGTCACACACTGTGCCAGCCCCGGTCACTCCAGGTGGCACCGGGTGGGCACCACGGGGGTGTCACCACAGCTGTGCCACCTTTGGATCCTCCAAACGATGCCCAGGTGGCACCCGGCGGGCATCACGGGGGTGCCCCACACTGTGCCAGCCCCAGTCCCCCCCAGGTGGCACCTGATGGGCACCACGGGGGTGTCCCCACACTGTGCCACCTTCCTCTGAATGATGCCCAGATGGCACCCGGTGGGCACCACGGGGGTGTCCCACCCTGTGCCACCCCCAGTACCCCCCCCAAGTGGCACCTGAGGGGCACAGCGGAGGTGTCCCACCCCCCCAAATGCCAGCCAAATGCCACCCAAGTGGCACCTGATGGGCATCACGGAGGTGTCCCACTCTGTGCCACCCTCACTCCCCCCCAAATGCCACCCAAATGCCACCCAGGTGGCACCTGATGGGCACCACGGCAGCGTCCCCCTGCTCTGCCGCACAGCACCCCCCCAGTGCCACCCGGCTGGCACCCGGGTGCCACCCGAGGGCACCACAGGGAGCGGCTCTGCCACTCCCAGCTCCTCCAGATCAGCCCTGACTGGCACCCAAAGGGCACCCAGTGGGCACCTGCGCGGTGTCCCGGCCCTGCCACCTCTGAATGCCACCCAGATGCCACCCAGATGCCACCCAGTGGGCGCCCGGTGGGCACCCAAAGGGCACCCCCGGGGTGGCACCCTCAGCCCCTCCCAAATGCCACCCAGTGGGCACCACGATGGTGCCCCCCTGGCTCTGCCACCCCCACCTGGCAAATGCCACCCAAATGCCACCCGATTGGCACCACAGGGGTGTCCCCTGCTCTGCCACCCCCAAACCTTCCCAGTGCCACCCAAACGCCACCAAGTGGGCACCACTATGATGCCCCCCCGGCTCTGCCACCGTCACCTCCCAAATGCCACCCGACTGGCACCGCGCCGGTGCCCCCTGGTCCTGCCACCCCCAAATCGTCCGAGTGCCACCCAAGTGCCACCCAAACGCCACCAGGTGGGCACCACAGTGGTGCCCCCCTGGCACTGCCACCCTCAGCTCCCAATTGCCACCAAGTGCCACACGAATGCCACCCGATTGGCACCAGAATGGTGCCCCCTGCTCTGCGACCCCCAAACCTTCTGAGTGCCACCCAAATGCCACCGAAATGCCACCCGACTGGCACCACAGGGGTGCCCCAAGTGCCACCTAAATGCCACCCGATTGGCACCGTGCGGTGCCCCCAAGTGCCACCCAAATGCCACCCGCCTGGCACCAGAATGGTGCCCCCTGCTCTGCCACCCCCAAACCTTCTGAGTGCCACCCAAATGCCACCCGACTGGCATCACAAGGGTACCACCCAAATGCCACCCAAATGCCACCCGCCTGGCACCACAATCGTGTCCCCCTGGCTCTGCCACCCTCAGCTCCCCGAGTGCCACCCAAGTGCCACCCAAGTGCCACCCGCCTGGCACCGCGCCGTGCCCCCCGCCCCCCCGGTGCCACTCCCGGTGCCCCCGCGGTGCCGCCCGTCCCTCACCAGCGCCAGCAGCGCCGCCAGGAGGGCGGCGGGCAGTGCCAGGGCGGGTGCCATGCTGCCGGGGGTGCCCCCGGGTGCCGGGCGCGCCTTTAAACCCCCCCCGGGCAGCGGTGCCAGGCGGGGAGGGCACGGCTGGCACGATGGCGGCGCGGCCAATCAGCGGCGGGCGCGGATCGATCATTAACCGCAGCGATCGATCGATCGATCAGGGGGCACCGCGGCTGGCACCCAGCGGCGCGGGGCGGCAGTGCCACCTGCGGGCGGCGGCGGGCACCGGGATGGGGGAAAACGGGGAACGGGGGGCCAGGGTGGCACAGGGGGGCATCAGGGGGCACCGGGATGGGGGAAAACGGGGAACGGGGGGCCAGGGTGGCACAGGGTGGCATCAGGGGGGCACCCATGGGCACCGGAATGGGGGAAAACGGGGAACTGGGGGCCAGGGTGGCACAGGGTGGCATCAGGGGGGCACCCATGGGCACCGGAATGGGGGAAAACGTGGAATTGGGGGGTCAGGGTGGCACAGGGTGGCACAGGGGGCACCGGAATGGGGGAAAACGGGGAATTAGGGGGTCAGGGTGGCATCAGGGTGGCATCAGGGGGGCATCCATGGGCACCGGAATGGGGGGAAAACGGGGAACTGGGGGGTCAGGGTGGCATCAGGGTGGCACAGGGGGCACCCATGGGCACCGGAATGGGGGAAAACGGGGAACTGGGGGGTCAGGGTGGCACGGGATGGCATCAGGGGGCAACGAAATGGGGGAAAACGGGGAATTGGGGGTCAGGGTGGCACAGGGTGGCATCAGGGTGGCATCAGGGGGCACCGGAATGGGGGAAAACGGGGAACTGGGGGCCAGGGTGGCACAGGGTGGCATCAGGGGGCACCGGGATGGGGGAAAACGGGGAACGGGGGGCCAGGGTGGCACAGGGTGGCATCAGGGGGGCACCCATGGGCACCGGAATGGGGGAAAACGTGGAATTGGGGGGTCAGGGTGGCACAGGGTGGCACAGGGGGCACCGGAATGGGGGAAAACGGGGAATTGGGGGTCAGGGTGGCATCAGGGTGGCACAGGGGGCATCCATGGGCACCGGAATGGGGGAAAACGGGGAACTGGGGGGTCAGGGTGGCATCAGGGTGGCACAGGGGGCACCCATGGGCACCGGAATGGGGGAAAACGGGGAACTGGGGGGTCAGGGTGGCACGGGATGGCATCAGTGGGCAACGAAATGGGGGAAAACGGGGAATTGGGGGTCAGGGTGGCATCAGGGGGCACCGGAATGGGGGAAAACGGGGAACGGGGGGTCAGGGTGGCATCAGGGTGGCACAGGGGGCACCCATGGGCACCGGAATGGGGGAAAACGGGGAACTGGGGGCCAGGGTGGCAGCAGGGGGCACCGGAATGGGGAGAAAACGGGGAATTGGGGGGCCAGGGTGGCACCAGGGTGGCATCGGGGGCAGCCACGGGTGCCGATTTGGGGAATGTGGGGGGCCAGGGTGGCACCAGGGTGGCAGCGGGATGGCACCCACGAGCACCTGTGCCAGTGCCACATCCCGGGGGTGACGCCCTGGTGTCCCCCACGCCCTGGGCACGGACCCGGCTGTGCCAGGGCCACCCCGGTGCCACCCTGGTGGTGCCAGGGCCACCCCGGTGCCATCCCCGTGTGCCATCCCCGTGTGCCAGTGCCAGCCGGTGCCCTCTGTCCCCGGTGCTCGCCGGGTCCGGGGCCTTGGACCGCGATCGGTGCCACGCCCGTCGCTGATGGCACCGGGGCGGGGCGGTGCCACCCTCGAGTGTCCCGGTGCCACCCTCGAGTGTCCCCCCGAGGGGTGCCAGCCCCCCAGTGCCATCGGTGCCACCCTCGGGCGTGCCCCCAGTGTCCCCAGGGGTGCCAGCCCCTCGATGCCACCGGTGCCAGCCCCGCGTGTCCCAGTGCCACCCCTCAGTGTCCCCAGGGGTGCCAGGCACCCAGTGCCACCCTCACCCCTCCCGCGTGTCCCCGCAGGGTGTGCCAGCCCCCAGATGCCATCTCAGTGCCACCCCCACATGTCCTCAGGGGTGCCAGCCCCCAGATGCCATCACTGCCATCCCCACGTGTCCCCAGGAGTGCCAGCGCCCCGATGCCACCCTCACCCCCCACCAGTGCCCCCAGGGGTTGCCAGGCCCCCGATGCCATCGGTGCCACCCCCACGTATCCCTCCAATGTCCCCCGGGGGTGCCAGGCCCCTGATGCCATCACTGCCACCCTCGGGTGTCCCCTCGTGGTGCCAGCCCCCCGCTGCCACCCTCACCCCCCACCAGTGTCGCCAGGGGTGCCCGCCCCCGATGCCACCCCTGCCCCCTCCAGGGTCCCCGATGCCACCCTCACCCCTCCCATGTGTCCCCGCAGGGGGTGCCAGCCCCCAGATGCCATCTCAGTGCCACCCCCACATGTCCCCAGGGGTGCCAGCCTCCCGATGCCCCCGGTGCCACCCTTGGGTGTCCTCGTCCCGCTGTTGGTGGCCTTGGGCACAGACAGGGGGGCACAGAAAGGGGCACAGAGCAGGGGGCACAGAGCAGGGGGGCACAGAAAGGGGCACAGAGCAGGGGGCACAGAGCAGGGGGTCCCGCCCTGGCACCTTTGCCCAGCCCGGCCCCGCCGTGGCACCCACGCCCGCCTGGCACCGTGCCCGGCCCCAACACACCAAGGGACACCAGGGGATGCCAGGGCACAACTTGGCACCTTTATTTGTCACCAACCGCCGGGGGGGGCACGGGGGGGCACAGGGGGTGACGGCCGGGCCCCCAGGGTGGCACAGGGTGGCACCAGGGTGGTACAGGGGGTGACAGGGTGGCACTGGTGTCCCCAGCGTGGCACAGCAGGTGACAGCCGGGTCCCCAGGGTGGCACTGGGGGGGTCAGGGCGTGGCCGTGGTGGCACCAGGGCGTGCCCAGGCTCAGGGGGTGCCCAGGTGTGCCCCCAGGTGTGCCCCCAGGTCGCCAGCGGGCTCAGGGGGTGCCCCCGGCTGTGCCCAGGTGCCCCCATGGGCTCAGGGGGTGCCCAGGTGTGTCCACAGGTGTGCCCAGCCGTGCCAGGCTCAGGCGGTGCCCGCTGCCCCCAGGTGTGCCAGGTGCTCAGGCGGTGCCCGCTGTGCCAGGCTCAGGGGGTGTTCCAGGTGATCCAGGTGTGCCTGTGTCAGTCGGTGCCCGGCTGTGCCCAGCTGTGCCCAGGTGTGCCAGGCTCAGGTGGTGTTCCAGGTGCCCAGGTGTTCCAGGTGCTCAGTCGGTGCCCGGCCATGCCCGGCTGTGCCCAGGTGTGCCAGGCTCAGGGGGTGCTCCAGGTGCCCAGGGGGTGCCCAGGTGTGCCGGTCTCGGTGCCCGGCCGTGCCCGGCCGTGCCCAGGTGTGCCCGGCTCAGGGGGTGCTCCAGGTGCTCAGGGGGTGCCCAGGTGTGCCGGTGTCAGTTGGTGCCCGGCCGTGCCCGGCCGTGCCCAGGTGTGCCAGGTGTGCCGGTCTCAGTTGGTGCCCGGCCGTGCCCAGGTGCCCAGGTGTGCCGGTGTCAGTTGGTGCCCGGCCTTGCCCAGGTGCCCAGGTGTGCTGGTCTCAGTTGGTGCCCGGCCGTGCCCGGCCGTGCCCAGGTGTGCCCGGCTCAGGGGGTGTTCCAGGTGCTCAGTTGGTGCCCGGCCGTGCCCAGGTGCCCAGGTGTGCCGGTGTCAGTCGGTGCCCGGCCGTGCCCAGGTGTGCCAGTCTCAGTTGGTGCCCGGCCGTGCCCGGCCGTGCCCGCGCCGGGCGAAGCGGAAGCTCTGCAGGGGGTTCCCGGAGCCGCGCGGCTGCCGCGGGACAGGAGAGGTCAGGGGGGGTTGGGATTTTTTGGGGGATTTTGGGGATTTTTTTGGGGGATTTTTGGGGGATTTTGGGGATTTTTTTGGGAATTTTGGGGATTTTTGGGGGATTTTTTTGGGGATTTTGGGGGATTTTTGGGGGATTTTGGGTGGTTCATGGGGATTTTGGGGGATTTTAGGAGGGTTTGGGGGGATTTTGGGGGGATTTTGGAGGATTTTGGGGGAATTTGGGGGAATTTTTGGAGGATTTGGGGTATTTTTGGGAGGATTTTGGGAGGATTTTGGGGGATTTTGGGGGATTTTTTTGAGGATTTGGGGGATTTTTGGGGGGGTTTGGAGGATTTTGGGGAATTTTGGGGGGGATTTTTGGAGGATTTTAGGGGATTTTTTTGGGATTTTGGGAGATTTCGGGGGGGGTTGGGGGATTTTGGGGGATTTTAGGGAGATTTTGGGGGATTTTTGGGTTTTTTTTTGGGGGGATTTGGGGGATTTTTGGAGGATTTTAGGGAGATTTTGGGGGATTTTTGGGCAATTTTGGGAGGGTTTGGGGGGTTTTTAGGGGGATTTTTGGGGCATTTTTGGAGGATTTTAGGGTTTTTTTGGGATTTTTGGTGATTTGGGGGAATTTTTGGGGAGGTTTGGGGATTTTTGGGGGGGTTTGGCGGATTTTGGGGGATTTTTTTGGGATTTTAGGGGATGTTTTGGGGATTTTGGGGATTTTTGGGCAATTTTGGGGGATTTTAGAGGGATTTTGGGAGGGGGTTGGGGGATTTTGGGGAGATTTTTGGGGGGATTTTTGGGATTTTTGGAGGATTTTGGGGGGGGGGTTTTAGGGAGATTTTGGGGGGATTTTGGGATGATTTTGGGAGATTTTGGGGATTTTCAGGGGGATTTTTGGGGGATTTTTGGGGGATTTTGAGGGGGATTTTGGGGGTTCGGGGTGATTTTTGGGGTTTGGGGGATTTTTGGGGTTCGGGGGATTTTGGAGGGATTTTGGGGAATTTGGGAGATTTTGGGGGGGATTTTGGGGAATTTGGGGGTTTGGGGTGATTTTTGGGGTTCGGGGTGGATTTTTGGGGGATTTTGGGGGGATTTTGAGGGGGATGTTGGGGGGATTTGGGGGAATTTGGAGGATTTTGGGATTTGGGGGTTCGGGGGGATTTTGAGGGGGATTTTTGGGGGATTTTGGGGAATTTGGGGGATTTTGGGGGGATTTTTGGGGTCCCTCACCTTGCTCCCCGCCCGTCGGGCCCCGCCCCCTCGGGGACATTTTCTCTTTTTGGGGTTGGGGTCGGCGACGCCGCGGAGGCTGGGGGGCACTGGGGGGCAAAACCGGGGTCAGGGCACCCCAAAAACACCCCTGAGCCCAAATGGACCCCAAAAACCCCAAACGTACCCCAAAGTTACCCCAAAACCAGCCCTGAACCCCAAAGTTACCCCAAAACCACCCCAAAACCCCAAATGGACCCCAAATGGACCCCAAATGGACCCCAAAACCACCCAAAACCCCAAATGGACCCCAAAACCACCCAAAACCCCAAACGTACCCCAAAACCACCCAAACCCCCAAATGGACCCCATTTCCACCCCAAAACCACCCAAAACCCCAAATGTACCCCAAACTCCCATTTTGTCCCAAAATTCCCATTTTCCCCATTTTGTGCCCGGTTTGTGCCCATTTTGTGCCCGTTTTTTCCCATTTCTCCCCAAATTTGGTCTTTGTGCCCATTTTGTTCCCATTTGTGCCCATTTTGTGCCCGTTTTTTCCCATTTCTCCCTGATTCGGTCTTTGTGCCCATTTTGTTCCCGTTTGTGCCCATTTCGTGCCCATTTCGTGCCCGGTTTGTGCCCATTTTGTGGCCGTTTTTTCCCATTTCTCCCCAAATTTGGTTTTGTGCCAATTTTTCCCCATTTTGTGCCAATTTTTCCCCATTTTGTGCCCATTTTTCCCCATTTTGTGCCCATCTGTGCCCATTTTTTCCCCCATTTTGTGCCAGTTTTTCCCCATTTTGTGCCCGTTTTCCCCCATTTTGTCCCCGTTTTTCCCCGTTTTTCCCCATTTGTGCCCGTCTGTGCCCGCTGTGTGCCCGTCTGTGCCCGCCGTGTGCCCGTTTCATGCCCGTGCGGGTACCCAGGTAGTCGGGCACGTGGCGCAGGTGCGGCTGCACGCTGGCCGGGTGCAGGGGCCGGTCGTGCCTCAGCGCCTGCAGGTCCCGCGGGTTGTCCTCAAAATACACCTGGAATTCATTAATTAATCATTAATTAATCATTAATTAATCCTTAATTAACCCTTAATTGATCATTAAACAATCATTAATTGGTCATTAATTAATTGTTCATCAAGGGGCAGGGCCCGGTCGTGCCTCAGCGCCTGCAGGTCCCGCGGGTTGTCCTCAAAATACACCTGCAACATTAATTAATTGTTCATTAATCATTAATTAATCATTAATTAACCCTTAATTGATCGTTAATTGGTCATTAATTAATTGTTCATCAAGGGGCAGGGCCCGGTCGTGCCTCAGCGCCTGCAGGTCCCGCGGGTTGTCCCCAAAACACACCTGGAATTCGTTAATTAATCGTTAATTAATCCTTAATTAACCCTTCATTAACCCTTAATTGATCGTTAATTGGTCATTAATTAATTGTTCATCAAGGGGCAGGGCCCGGTTGTGCCTCAGCGCCTGCAGGTCCCGCGGGTTGTCCTCAAAACACACCTGGAATTCGTTAATTAGCGCTTAATTAATCTGTAATTAATCCTTACTTAATTTTCACGCCAATTTTAGGGTTTTTTCTCCCCAATTTTGGGGTTTTTACCCAAATTTGGGGTTTTTTTCCCCAATTTTGGGTATTTCTCCCCATTTTTTGTTGTTTTTTTTTTCCCCAATTTTGTTGTTTTTTTCCCCAATTTTGTTGGTTTTTTCCCCATTTTTTGTTGTTTTTCCCAATTTTGCTGTTTTTCCCAATTTTGTTGTTTTTTCCCCAATTTTGGGAGTTTTTTTTCCCCATTTTGGGTGTTTTTTTCCCCATTTTTGGGTGTTTTTTACCCCAATTTTGTTGTTTTTTCCCCAATTTGGGTGTATTTTCCCCATTTTTGGTTGTTTCTCCCCATTTTTTGCTGTTTTTCCCAATTTTGCTGGTTTTTCCCCATTTTTTGGGTGTTTTTTCCCCATTTTTGGTTGTTTTCCCCCATTTTTTGCTGTTTTTCCCAATTTTGCTGGTTTTTCCCCATTTTTTGCTGTTTTTCCCAATTTTGTTGTTTTTTCCCCATTTTTGCTGTTTTTCCCAATTTTGCTGTTTTTTTCCCCATTTTTTGCTGTTTTTCCCAATTTTGCTGCTTTTTTCCCCACCCTGGGCCCTCTCTCACCTTGAGCTTCTCGCAGTTGAGCAGCTCCTGGCGCAGCTCCCGCAGCCGCGCCTCGCGCACGGCCTGCTTGGTGACGGCGCGCATGGCGTCCTGCTGGGGACACGGGGACACCATTGGGGACATTGGGACATTGGGGACATCACTGGGACATTGGGGACATTGGGCCAGGCCTGCTTGGTGACGGCGCGCATGGCGTCCTGCTGGGGACATGGGGACACCATTGGGGACATGGGGACATGGGGACATCACTGGGGACATCATTGGGGACATTGGGGACATCACTGGGGACATTGGGGACATTGGGGACATCATTGGGACATTGGGGACATTGGGGACATCACAGGGACATTGGGGACATCACAGGGACATTGGGACATTGGGCCAGGCCCTGCTTGGTGACGGCACGCATGGCGTCCTGCTGGGGACATTGGGGACATCGTTGGGGACATTGGGGACATCACTGGGGACATTGGGGACATTGGGCCAGGCCTGCTTGGTGACGGCGCGCATGGCGTCCTGGGGACATGGGGACATTGGGGACACCATTGGGGACATCACTGGGACATTGGGGACATTGGGACATTGGGACATTGGGCCAGGCCTGCTTGGTGACGGCACGCATGGCGTCCTGGGGACATTGGGGACATTGGGGACATCACTGGGACATTGGGGACATTGGGGACATTGGGCCAGGCCTGCTTGGTGACGGCGCACATGGCGTCCTGCTGGGGACATTGGGGACATTGGGGACATCGTTGGGGACATTGGGGACATCATTGGGGACATCATTGGGGACATTGGGACATTGGGACATTGGGGACATTGGGAACATTGGGGACATTGGGACAGGCCTGCTTGGTGACGGCACGCATGGCGTCCTGCTGGGGACATGGGGACACCATTGGGGACATCATTGGGGACATGGGGACATCACTGGGGACATTGGGGACATTGGGGACATTGGGGACATCACAGGGACATTGGGACATTGGGCCAGGCCTGCTTGGTGACGGCGCGCATGGCGTCCTGCTGGGGACATTGGGGACATCACTGGGACATTGGGGACATCATTGGGGACATCATTGGGGACATGGGGACACCATTGGGGACATTGGGGACATTGGGGACATCACTGGGGACATTGGGGACATTGGGGACATTGGGCCAGGCCTGCTTGGTGACGGCACGCATGGCGTCCTGGGGACAGCATTGGGGACACCATTGGGGACATTGGGGACAGCATGGGGACATTGGGGACATCACAGGGACATTGGGGACATTGGGGACATTGGGCCAGGCCTGCTTGGTGACGGCACGCATGGCGTCCTGGGGACATGGGGACACCATTGGGGACACTGGGGACATTGGGGACATTGGGGACATCACAGGGACATTGGGGACATTGGGACATTGGGGACACCATTGGGGACATTGGGGACATCACTGGGACATTGGGGACATTGGGGACATCACAGGGACATTGGGGACATTGGGGACATTGGGACATTGGGCCAGGCCTGCTTGGTGACGGCGCACATGGCGTCCTGGGGACACGGGGACATTGGGGACATCATTGGGGACATTGGGGACACCATTGGGGACATTGGGGACATCATTGGGGACATTGGGGACATTGGGGACATTGGGACATCACAGGGACATTGGGGACATCACAGGGACATTGGGGACATTGGGGACATTGGGCCAGGCCTGCTTGGTGACGGCGCACATGGCGTCCTGGGGACAGCATTGGGGACATTGGGGACATGGGGACATTGGGGACATCATTGGGACATTGGGGACATTGGGGACATTGGGGACATTGGGACATTGGGACATTGGGGACATCACTGGGACATTGGGGACATTGGGGACATTGGGGACAGCATTGGGACATTGGGGACATCACAGGGGACATGGGGACATTGGGGACATCACAGGGGACATGGGGACACCATTGGGGACATTGGGACATTGGGCCAGGCCTGCTTGGTGACGGCGCGCATGGCGTCCTGCTGGGGACATCACTGGGGACATTGGGGACATCGTTGGGGACATCACAGGGATATGGCAATGTCATTGGGGACACCAGGACACCCCCATGGCATCCTCAGGAGGGGACACCAGCCCCCCCACTGTCCCCTCTGTCCCCCCGGTGTCCCCGGTGTCCCCACTGTCCCCCTGGTGTCCCCTCAGTGTCCCCTCTGTCCCCCCGGTGTCCCCGGTGTCCCCCCGCTATCCCCCCGCTGTCCCCTCTGTCCCCCCGGTGTCCCCGGTGTCCCCCCGCTATCCCCCGCTGTCCCCTCTGTCCCCCCGGTGTCCCCGGTGTCCCCCCGCTATCCCCCGCTGTCCCCTCTGTCCCCCCGGTGTCCCCGGTGTCCCCACTGTCCCCGCTGTCCCCCCTCTGTCCCCCCTCTGTCCCCGCTGTCCCCCCGCTGTCCCCCCGGTGTCCCCTCTGTCCCCCCTCTGTCCCCCCCGCTGTCCCCCCGGTGTCCCCGGTGTCCCCACTGTCCCCTCTGTCCCCCCAGTGTCCTCGCTGTCCCCTCTGTCCCCCCGGTGTCCCCTCTGTCCCCCCTCTGTCCCCACTGTCCCCTCTGTCCCCCCCGCTGTCCCCGCGGTGTCCCCGGTGTCCCCACCCTGCAGCGGTACCGCAGCGTCTCGATCTCCTCCATGCGGAACTCGTAGGGCTGCAGCAGGGACTGCCCGTCCTCTGGGGACAGCGCGGTGTCACCAACGTCACCTCCGTGTCCCCAGACCCCCTCGGTGTCCCCTCGGTGTCCCCACGGCCACCCCGGTGTCCCCAAACCCCCCTGTGGAACTCACACGGCTGCAGCAGGGACTGCCCGTCCTCTGGGGACAGCGCGGTGTCACCAACGTCACCTCCGTGTCCCCAGACCCCCTCGGTGTCCCCTCGGTGTCCCCACAGCCACCCCGGTGTCCCCAAACCCCCCTGTGGAACTCACACGGCTGCAGCAGGGACTGCCCGTCCTCTGGGGACACCGCGGTGTCACCAACGTCACCTCCGTGTCCCCACAGCCACCCCGGTGTCCCCACAGCCACCCCGGTGTCCCCAAACCCCCTCAGTGTCCCCACAGCCACCCCAGTGTCCCCTCAGTGTACCCAAACCCCCCCGTGTCCCCAAGCCCGCTCCAGTGTCCCCAAACTCCCCTCCAGTGTCCCCAACCCCCCCAGTGTACCCAAGCCCCCCCCACTGTCCCCAAACTCCCCTCAGTGTCCCCAAAGCCACCCCAGTGTCCCCAAGCCCCCCCCAATGTCCCCAAACCCCCCTCCAGTATCCCCTCAGTGTCCCCAAACCCCCCCCAGTGTCCCCTCAGTGTCCCCCCAGTGTCCCCAAAGCCCCCAAAATGTCCCCAAACTCTCCCCCAGTGTCCCCTCAGTGTCCCCCCAGTGTCCCCCCAGTGTCCCCAAACCCCCCTCCAGTATCCACCCAGTGTCCCCAACCCCCCCAGTGTCCCCAAACCCCCCTCCAGTGTCCCCCAACCCCCCCAGTGGCCCCCCACTGTCCCCAAACTCCCTCCAGTGTCCCCAAACCCCCCCAGTGTCCCCAAACTCCCCCGGTGTCCCCAAACTCCCCTCCAGTGTCCCCCCAGTGTCCCCAAACCCCCCCCAGTGTCCCCAACCCCCCCCCAGTGTCCCCAAACCCCCCCCAGTGTCCCCAGACCTCCCCGGTGTCCCCCCGGTGTCCCCAAACTCCCCCCAGTGTCCCCAAACCCCCCCAGTGTCCCCAGACCCCCCCGGTGTCCCCCCGGTGTCCCCAGGTGCCACCTGCTGCCAGCGCGTCCTCGATGCGCCGCAGCCCCTCGAGCTCGTCGGGCAGTGCCAGCGTCAGCGCCGTGCCAGGGCTGTCCCCGCGCGCCGTCCTGGGGACAGGGACACCTGGGGACACTGCGGGGACACCTGGGGACACCTGGGACACCCTGGGGACACCCTGGGACACCCTGGGGACACTGCAGGGACACCCCTGGGGACTCGACACCCTGGGACAGGGACACCCTGGGGACACTGCGGGGACACCTGGGACACCCTGGGGACACCTGGGACACCTGGGGACACCCCTGGGGACACCTGGGACAGGGACACCCTGGGGACTCCTGGGACAGGGACACCCCTGGGGACACCTGGGACACCCTGGGGACACCTGGGACACCTGGGACACCTGGGGACACCTGGGGACACCTGGGACACCTGGGACACCCTGGGGACACCTGGGACACCTGGGACACCCTGGGGACACCTGGGACACCTGGGACACCTGGGGACACCTGGGACACCTGGGACACCCTGGGGACACCTGGGACACCTGGGGACACCTGGGGACACCTGGGACACCTGGGACACCCTGGGGACACCTGGGACACCTGGGACACCTGGGGACACCTGGGACACCTGGGACACCCTGGGGACACCTGGGACACCTGGGACAGGGGACACCTGGGACACCTGGGGACACCCCTTGGGACACTGCAGGGACACCTGGGACAGGGACACCTGGGACACCCTGGGGACACCCTGGGGACACCTGGGACACCCCTGGGACAGGGACACCTGGGGACACCTGGGACACCTGGGGACACCTGGGACACTCTGGGGACACCTGGGACACCCCTGGGACAGGGACACCCTGGGGACACCTGGGACACCTGGGACAGGGACACCGGGACGATGGGGACAGGGACGTTAAGGACCTTGGGGACACCCTGGGGACACTGTGGTGACACAGGTGACCCCACTGTCACAGGTGGGCAGCACAGGTGACACAGTGACACAGATGACACAGGTGACACACAGGTGACAGGTGACACAGTGACACAGATGACACAGGTGACACACAGGTGACAGGTGACACAGGTGACAAGGTGACAGGTGACACAGAGGTGACACAGGTGACACAGGTGACACACGTGACAGGTGACACACAGGTGACACAGAGGTGACACACAGGTGACACAGGTGGCACACAGGTGACACACAGGTGACACACAGGGTGACACAGATGACACAGTGACACAGAGGTGACACAGAGGTGACACACAGGTGACACACAGGTGACACAGAGGTGACACACAGGTGACACAGGTGGCACACAGGTGACACACAGGTGACACACAGGGTGACACAGATGACACAGTGACACAGAGGTGACACAGAGGTGACACAGAGGTGACACACAGGTGACACAGAGGTGACACAGAGGTGACAGAGGTGACAGAGGTGACACAGGTGACACACAGGTGACACACAGGTGACAGGTGACAAGGTGACAGGTGACAGGTGACACAGTGACACACCTGCCCACGCGGTGGATGTAGGTCTCCACCGAGTTGGGGACATCGAAGTTGATGACGGCGGCGACGTTCTGGAAATCGATGCCACGAGAGACCCCGAACTCGGGGTCCTGGGGACACTGCGGGGGCTGTCCCCTCCTGCCACCCTTCCTGGGGGGACATGGGGACACTCAGGGACACGGGGACAATCAGGGACACTCAGGGACACTGCGGGGACTGTCCCCTCCTGCCACCCTTCCTGGGGACACGGGGACAATCAGGGACACTGCGGGGGCTGTCCCCTCCTGCCACCCTTCCTGGGGGGACACGGGGACACTCAGGGACACTGCGGGGACTGTCCCCTCCTGCCACCCTTCCTGGGGGGACACGGGGACACTCAGGGACACTGCGGGGACTGTCCCCTCCTGCCACCCTTCCTGGGGACACGGGGACAATCAGGGACACTCAGGGACACTGCGGGGACTGTCCCCTCCTGCCACCCTTCCTGAGGGGACACAGGGACACTCAGGGACAATCAGGGACACTGCGGGGGACTGTCCCCTCCTGCCACCCTTCCTGGGGACACGGGGACAATCAGGGACATGGGGACAGTCAGGGACACTCAGGGACACTCAGGGACACTGCGGGGACTGTCCCCTCCTGCCACCCTTCCTGGGGACACGGGGACAATCAGGGACATGGGGACACTGTGGGGGCTGTCCCCAGTGCCACCCTGCTGTCCCCAGCGTTCCCAAGCTGACCTGGCTGTCCCCAGTGTCCCCAGTGCCACCCCAGTGTCCCCAATGTCCCCAGGCTGACCTGGCCGTGTCCCCAGTGCCACCCCGGTGTCCCCAGTGTCCCCAGTGTCCCCAGTGCCACCCCAGTGTCCCCGGTGTCCCCAGGCTGACCTGGCCGTGTCCCCAGTGCCACCCCCGGTGTCCCCAGGCTGACCTGGCCGTGTCCCCAGTGTCCCCGGTGTCCCCAGGCTGACCTGGCCGTGTCCCCAATGTCCCCAGGCTGACCTGGCCGTGTCCCCCCCGCGCCAGGCGGTGCCGCGGGGGCTCTGCCGGCCCCTCCTCGTCGGTGGCCACGATGAAATCGTAGAGACCGCGGTTGAACTGCGCGATGACGTGGCACCTGGGGGGACAGCGACAGGGACAGGGACAGGGACATCAGCAGTGGCACCTGGGGGGACAGGGACATTGCAGTGCCACCTGGGGGGACAGGGACAGGGACAGGGACATTGCAGTGGCACCTGCAGGGACACTGCAGTGGCACCTGGGGGGACAGGGACAGGGACATTGCAGTGCCACCTGCAGGGACATTGCAGTGGCACCTGGGGGGACAGGGACAGGGACAGGGACATTGCAGTGCCACCTGCAGGGACATTGCAGTGGCACCTGTGGGGACAGGGACAGGGACAGGGACATTGCAGTGCCACCTGTGGGGACAGGGACATTGCAGTGCCACCTGTAGGGACAGGGACACTGCAGTGGCACCTGGGGGGACAGGGACATTGCAGTGCCACCTGCAGGGACACTGCAGTGGCACCTGGGGGGACAGGGACATTGCAGTGCCACCTGCAGGGACACTGCAGTGGCACCTGGGGGGACAAGGACAGGGACAGGGACATCAGCGGTGGCACCTGCGGGGACAGGGACAGGGACATTGCAGTGCCACCTGCAGGGACACTACAGTGGCACCTGTGGGGACAGGGACAGGGACATTGCAGTGCCACCTGCAGGGACACTACAGTGGCACCTGTGGGGACAGGGACAGGGACATTGCAGTGCCACCTGGGACAGGGACATTGCAGTGGCACCTGCAGGGACAGGGACACTGCAGTGGCACCTGGGGGGACAGGGACAGGGACATTGCAGTGGCACCTGCAGGGACAGGGACACTGCAGTGGCACCTGGGGGGACAGGGACAGGGACATTGCAGTGCCACCTGCAGGGACACTGCAGTGGCACCTGGGGGGACAGGGACATTGCAGTGCCACCTGCAGGGACACTGCAGTGGCACCTGGGGGGACAGGGACATTGCAGTGCCACCTGCAGGGACACTGCAGTGGCACCTGGGGGGACAGGGACAGGGACAGGGACATCAGCAGTGGCACCTGTGGGGACAGGGACAGGGACATTGCAGTGCCACCTGCAGGGACACTGCAGTGGCACCTGTGGGGACAGGGACAGGGACATTGCAGTGCCACCTGGGACAGGGACAGGGACATCAGCAGTGGCACTGGTGGGGACAGGGACAGGGACATGTCAGTGCTACCTGGGACAGGGACAGGGATTGAGGGCACAAGCGGGAATTCCCATAAACCCCACCCCATAAATCCCACCAGCACTCACCGGGATCTCACAGGCAGCTGAGGATTGAGGACTCAAATGGGAATTGCCATAAACCCCATAAATCCCATCCCATAAATCCCACCCCATAAACCCCATCCCATTATTTCAGCTCAGGAATCAATGGGATCAGGTAAAACCGCAAGGATTTAGGACTCAAACGGGAATTCCCATAAACCCCATCCCATAAACCCCACCAGCACTCACCGGGATCTCACAGGCAGCCGCAGGTTGAGAGCGCAAACGGGAATTGCCATAAATCTCAACCCATAAATCCCATCCCATTATCTCCTCTCAGAAACCACAAGGATCAGGTGAAAACCCAGGAATTTAGGACTCAAACGGGAATTCCCATAAACCCCATCCCATAAACCCCACCAGCACTCACCGGGATCTCACAGGCAGCCACAGGTTCAGGGCACAAACGGGAATTGCCATAAATCTCAACCCATAAATCCCATCCCATTATCTCCTCTCAGAAACCACAAGGATCAGGTGAAAACCCAGGAATTTAGGACTCAAACGGGAATTCCCATAAACCCCATCCCATAAATCCCACCAGGACTCACCGGGATCTCACAGGCAGCCACAGCTTGAGGACTCAAAATGGGAATTGCCATAAACCCCATAAATCCCACCCCATAAACCCCACCCCATTATTTCAGCTCCAAAGTCAATGGGATCAGGTGAAAACCCAGGGATTTAGGACTCAAACGGGAATTCCCATAAACCCCACCCCATAAATCCCACCAGCACTCACCGGGATCTCACAGGCAGCCACAGCTTGAGGACTCAAAATGGGAGTTGCCATAAACCCCCTAAATCCCACCCCATTATTTCAGCTCAGAAATCAAAGGGATCAGGTGAAAACCGCAGGGATTCAGGAGCCAAACGGGAATTCCCATAAACCCCACCCCATTATTTCAGCTCCAAAGTCAATGGGATCAGGTGAAAATCCAGGGATTCAGGAGCCAAAGGGGAATTCCCATAAACCCCATCCCATAAACCCCACCAGCACTCACCAGGATCTCACAGCCAGCCACAGCTTGAGGGCACAAACGGGAATTGCCATAAACCCCATAAATCCCATCCGATAAACCCCACCCGATTTCCACTCCGCAGTCAATGGGATCAGGTGAAAATCCAGGGATTCAGGACCCAAACGGGAATTCCCATAAACCCCAACCCATAAATCCCACCAGCACTCACCAAGATCTCACAGGCAGCCACAGCTTGAGGACTCAAAATGGGAATTGCCATAAACCCCATAAATCCCACCCCATAAACCCCACCCCATTATTTCAGCTCCAAAATCAATGGGACCAGGTAAAAATCCAGGGATTTAGGACTCAAACGGGAATTCCCATAAACCCCAGCCCACAAACCCCACCAGGACTCACCGGGATCTCACAGCCAGCCACAGGTTCAGGGCACAAACGGGAATTCCCATAAACCCCACCCGATTTCCACTCCACAATCAATGGGATCAGGTGAAAATCCAGGGATTTAGGACTCAAAATAAAATTCCCATAAACCCCATCCCATAAATCCCACCAGCACTCACCGGGATCTCACAGGCAGCCACAGCTTGAGGGCACAAACGGGAATTCCCATAAACCCCATAAATCCCATCCCATAAACCCCACCCCAAAGTGGGATTTATCCCATCGATTTTTCAGCTCCAAAATCGATGGGATCAGGTGAAAAAAAATCCAGGGATTTAGGAGCCAAACAGGAATTCCCGTAAACCCCACCCCGTTATTTCAGCTCCGCAATCAATGGGACCAGGTGAAAATCCAGGGATTTAGGACCCAAAGGGGAATTCCCATAAACCCCATCCCATAAATCCCACCAGGACTCACCAGGATCTCACAGCCAGCCACAGCTTGAGGGCACAAACGGGAATTCCCATAAACCCCACCCCATTATTTCAGCTCCGCAATCAACGGGACCAGGTGAAACCACAGGGATTCAGGACCCAGACGGGAATTCCCACAACCCCAGCGACCCCAGAGAGCCCAAAGGACAAAGTCCCCGTGTCGCTCACCGGGACCTGGCGGGCAGCTGGGGGTTGAGGGCGCAGGCGGCGATGCCGAACTGCTCCAGGAAGAGCTTGAGGCGGAAGGCGCGGGCCAGGCTGCCCGCGAAGAGCAGCGCCCCACGGGAATTCCCACAGATCCCACCCCGTAAACCCATCCCTGAAACCTCACCCTGTAAATCCCACCCCATAAATCCCATCCCTGAAACCTCACCCTATAAATCCCATCCCATAAATCCCATCCCTGAAACCTCACCCTATAAATCCCACCCCATAAACCCCACCAGGACTCACCGGGATCTCACAGGCAGCCGCAGGTTGAGAGCGCAAACGGGAATTGCCATAAATCTCAACCCATAAATCCCATCCTATTATCTCCTCTCAGAAACCACAAGGATCAGGTGAAAACCCAGGAATTCAGGAGCCAAACAGGAATTCCCATAAACCCCATCCCATAAATCCCACCAGCACTCACCGGGATCTCACAGCCAGCCACAGCTTGAGGGCACAAACAGGAATTCCCACCCCATAAACCCCACCCGATTTCCACTCCGCAATCAATGGGACCAGGTGAAAACCCAGGGATTTAGGACTCAAACGGGAATTCCCATAAACCCCACCCCATTATTTCAGCTCAAAAATCAAAGGGATCAGGTGAAAACCCAGGGATTTAGGACTCAAACAGGAATTCCCACAAATCCCACCCCATAAACCCATCCCTGAAACCTCACCCCATAAACCCCATCCCATAAATCCCACCAGGACTCACCGGGATCTCACAGGCAGCCGCAGGTTCAGGGCACAAACGGGAATTGCCATAAACCCCATAAATCCCATCCCATAAACCCCACCCCAAAGTGGGATTTATCCCATCGATTTTTCAGCTCCAAAATCGATGGGATCAGGTGAAAAAAAATCCAGGGATTTAGGAGCCAAACAGGAATTCCCATAAACCCCACCCCATTATTTCAGCTCCGCAATCAATGGGACCAGGTGAAAATCCAGGGATTTAGGACTCAAATGGGAATTCCCATAAACCCCATCCCATAAACCCCACCAGCACTCACTGGGATCTCACAGGCAGCCGCAGGTTCAGGGCACAAACGGGAATTCCCATAAACCCCACCCAATTTCCACTCCGCAATCAATGGGACCAGGTGAAAATCCAGGGATTTAGGACTCAAATGGGAATTCCCATAAACCTCACCCCATTATTTCAGCTCAAAAATCAAAGGGATAAGGTGAAAACCCAGGGATTTAGGACCCAAACGGGAATTCCCACAAATCCCACCCCGTAAACCCATCCCTGAAACCTCACCCTATAAATCCCATCCCATAAATCCCATCCCTGAAACCTCACCCCGTAAACCCCACCAGGACTCACCGGGATCTCACAGGCAGCCGCAGGTTCAGGGCACAAACGGGAATTCCCATAAATCTCAACCCATAAATCCCATCCCATTATCTCCCCTCAGAAATCAATGGGACCAGGTGAAAATCCAGGGATTCAGGACTCAAACGGGAATTCCCATAAACCCCACCCCACAAACCCCACCAGGACTCACCGGGATCTCACAGGCAGCCACAGCTTGAGAGCGCAAACGGGAATTCCCACCCCATAAACCCCACCCGATTTCCACTCCGCAATCAACGGGACCAGGTGAAAACCCAGGGATTCAGGACTCAAACGGGAATTCCCATAAACCCCATCCCATAAATCCCACCAGCACTCACCGGGATCTCACAGCCAGCCAGAGGTTCAGGGCACAAATGGGAATTCCCATAAACCCCACCCCATTATTTCAGCTCCGCAATCAATGGGACCAGGTGAAAATCCAGGGATTCAGGACCCAAACGGGAATTCCCACAACCCCAGCGACCCCAGAGAGCCCAAAGGACAAAGTCGCCGTGTCGCTCACCGGGACCTGGCGGGCAGCTGGGGGTTGAGGGCGCAGGCGGCGATGCCGAACTGCTCCAGGAAGAGCTTGAGGCGGAAGGCGCGGGCCAGGCTGCCCGTGAAGAGCAGCGCGCGGCCCCGCAGCAGCCGCAGCTTCAGCAGCGCCGCCAGCAGCAGGAACTTGTCCTCCTCGGAGCCACAGCGCAGCTGGAACTGCTGCAGCTGCGCACGGCCCGGCAGGCGCGGCTCGGGGGGCACCACCTGCACCTGGGGTACAGATCTGGGGTGAAAATCCCAAAATTGGGAACTGGGGAACTGCTGGGGATGGGCACGGCCCGGCAGGCGCGGCTCGGGGGGCACCACCTGCACCTGGGAAACAGATCTGGGGTGAAAATCCCAAAATTTGGGATTGGGGAACTGCTGGAGATGGGGCTCGGGCGGGACAACCTGCACCTGGGAAAGGGGTTTGGGGTGAAAATCCCAATATTGGGAACTAGGAACTGCTGGGGATGGGCACGGCCTGGCAGGCACGGCTCGGGGGGCACCACCTGCACCTGGGGAACAGATCTGGGGTGAAAATCCCAAAATTGGGAACTGGGGAACTGCTGCAGGGAGAGAATCTGCACCTGGGATTGGGGTTTGGGGTGAAAATCCCAAAATTGGGAACTGGGGAACTGCTGGGGATGGGCACGGCCCGGCAGGCGCGGCTCGGGGGGCACCACCTGCACCTGGGATTGGGGTTTGGGGTGAAAATCCCAAAATTGGGCACTGGGGAACTGTTGGAGATGGGGCTCGGGGGGCACCACCTGCACCTGGGGAACAGATCTGGGGTGAAAATCCCAAAACTGGGAACTAGGGAACTGCTGCAGGGAGAGAATCTGCACCTGGAATTGGGGTTTGGGGTGAAAATCCCAAAATTTGGGATTGGGGAACTGCTGCAGGGGGAGAATCTGCAGCTGGAATTGGGGTTTGGGGTGAAAATCCCAAAATTTGGGACTGGGAAACTGCTGAAGAAAGGGAATCTGCAGCTGGAAATTGGGATTTGGGGTGAAAATCCCAAAATTGGGGATTGAGGGACCTGCACCTGGATAAAGGATTTGGGGTCAGGGATGGGAAATGGGGATCGGTGTTCTCCATCTCTGTGCTCACTGTGGAACCCCCAAACCTCAGTGCAGCCCCCCAAAATCCCCCAAAAAGCCCCAAAATCCCCCCCAAAATCCCAAAAAAAGCCCCAAAATCCCCCCAAAACCCCAAATTTCTCACGGGGTTGTGCAGCACCAGCTCCTGCAGCGCCTCCAGCTCGGGGTTCAGCGTGGCCGACACCAGCAGGGTCTGGTAGATCTTGGGCAGGTGGCTGGGGGGGCACCCCAAAACCTCTCAGGGAACCCCAAAAGCTTACAGACCCCAAAATCTCAGTGCACCCTCAATTCTCAGTGCACCCCAAAATCTTACAGACCCCAAAACCTCTCAGGGAACACCAAAACCTCAAAGACCCCAAAACCTCAGTGCACCCAAAACCTCTCAGGGAACTCCAAAACCTCAGTGCCCCCAAAATCTCTCAGGGAACCCCAAAACCTCTCAGGGAACACCAAAACCTCAAAGATCCCAAAACCTCTCAGAGAACCCCAAAAACTCTCAGTGTACCCCAAACCTCTCAGGGAACCCCAAAACCTTACAGTGCCCCAAAAAATCTTACAGACCCCAAACCCTCAAGTGCCCCCAAAACCTCTCAGGGAACCCCAAAATCTTACAGACCCCAAAACCTCAGTGCACCCTCAATTCTCAGTGCACCCTGAAATCTTACAGACGCCTCAAAACTCTCAGGGAACCCCAAAACCTCTCAGGGAACCCCAAAACCTCAAAGACCCCAAAACCCTCAGTGCCCCCAGCACCTCTCAGAACCCCAAAACCTCAGTGCCCCCAAAACCTCTCAGGGAACCCCAAAATCTTACAGACCCCCCCCAAACCTCTCAGGGAACCCCAAAATCTCCCAGAGAACCCCAAAACCTCTCTGTGTACCCCAAACCTCTCAGGGAACCCCAAACCCTCAGTACCTCCCTCCCTGTCCCTGTGTCCCCCCATGTCCCCTCCCTGTCCCCCTCAGTGTCCCCTCAATGTCCCCCCATGTCCCCAGGTGTCCCCCCAGTGTCCCCCCGTGTCCCCTGGGTGTCCCCCAGGTGTCCCCTGGGTGTCCTCGGTGTCCCCTCCCTGTCCCCCAGTGTCCCCCCATGTCCCCTGGGTGTCCCTTGGTGTCCCCCCCCCCGCCTCCCCCGGTGTCCCTCAGTGTCCCCTGGGTGTCCCTCGGTGTCCCTGCATTGTCCCCCAGTGTCCCCTCCCATTGTCACCCACACTGTCCCCCCTGAGTGTCCCCTGGGTGTCCCCTCCCTGTCCCTGTTCAGTGTCCCCTGAGCGTCCCTTCCCTGTCCCCCAGTGTCTCCCAGTGTCCCCCCATGTCCCCAGGTGTCTCCAGGTGTCCCCCATGTCCCCTGGGTGTCCCTCAGCGTCCCCTCCCTGTCCCCCCATGTTCCCTGAGTGTCCCCTCCCTGTCCCCCAGTGTCTCAGTGTCCCCCCATGTCCCCTGGGTGTCCCTCTGTGTCCCCTCCCAGTCCCCCCCAGTATCCCTGCACTGTCTCCCAGTGTCCCCCCATGTCCCCTGGGTGTCCCTTGGTGTCCCCTCCTATCCCCGGGTGTCCCCTGGGTGTCCCCTCCCTGTCCCCCCGTGTCCCCTGGGTGTCCCTTGGTGTCCCCTCCTTGTCCCCCAGTGTCCCCTCAGTGTCCCTGCATTGTCCCCCAGTGTCGCCTCCCATTGTCACCTGCACTGTCCCCCCCATGGGTGTCCCCTCCCTATCCCATGGGTGTCCCCCGGGTGTCCCCTCCCTGTCCCCGGGTGTCCCCTGGGTGTCCCCTTGGTGTCCCCCTGTTGTCCCCTCCCTGTCCCCGGGTGTCCCCTCCCTGTCCCCGGGTGTCCCGGGGGTGTCCCCTCCCTGTCCCCCCGTGTCCCCTGGGTGTCCCTTGGTGTCCCCTCCCAGTCCCCCCTGTTGTCCCTTCCCTGTCCCTGGGTGTCCCCCGGGTGTCCCCCGCGTGTCCTCTCCCTGTCCCCGGGTGTCCCCTCCCTGTCCCCCCGTGTCCCCGGGTGTCCCCTCCCTGTCCCCGGGTGTCCCCCGCGTGTCCCCTCCCTGTCCCCGCGTGTCCCCTCCCTGTCCCCGCGTGTCCCCTCCCTGTCCCCGGGTGTCCCCTCCCTATCCCATGGGTGTCCCCCGGGTGTCCCCTCCCTGTCCCCTGGGTGTCCCCTGGGTGTCCCCCTGTTGTCCCCTCCGTGTCCCCGCGTGTCCCCACCAGAGCAGGGCCCGGATGTCGTCTCCGAAGCCGAAGGAGAGCAGCAGATCGGCCTCGTCCAGCACCAGCAGCTCCAGGCACGGCCGCAGCGCCAGGCTGTGCCCGGCCACGTGTGCCAGGACACGGCCCGGCGTGCCCACCACCACGTCCGGCTGCTCCATCAGCACCGGCCTGGGGACACTGAGGGGTCAGGGACACCGAGGGGACACCGAGGGGACACCGAGGGGACAGCCAGGGGACAGCCAGGGGGCAGCCAGGGAAGGGCAGCGCCAGGCTGTGCCCGGCCACGTGTGCCAGGACACGGCCCGGCGTGCCCACCACCACCATCAGCACCAGCCTGGGGACACCGAGGGTCAGGGGGGATCGGGGACACCGAGGGGACACCCAGGGAGGGGTCAGGGACATGGAGGGGACATCCAGGACATTGAGGGGACATGGGGAGGGTCAGGGGGGCTCGGGGACACCGAGGGGACACCGAGGGGACACTGGGGAGGGTCAGGGGGGCTCGGGGACACCGAGGGGACACCGAGGGGACACTGGGCAGGGTCAGGGGGGCTCGGGGACACCGAGGGGACACTGGGGAGGGTCAGGGGGGCTCGGGGACATGGAGGGGACACCGAGGGGACACTGGGCAGGGTCAGGGGGGCTCGGGGACACCGAGGGGACACTGGGGAGGGTCAGGGGGGCTCGGGGACACCGAGGGGACACCGAGGGGACACTGGGGAGGATCAGGGGGGCTCGGGGACACTGAGGGGACACTGGGCAGGGTCAGGGGGCTCGGGGGTCACGGGGGGCGACTGACCGCTGGTCAGCGAGGTCCGAGTGGCCGCAGAGCTCGGCCACGCGCAGGCGGCGGGCGCAGAAGGCGGCCAGGCGGCGCAGGGTGTGCCCCACCTGCCGTGCCAGCTCCGCTGAGGGCACCAGCACCAGCGCCCGCACGGCCTGCGGCACCGCCGGGGACGCCTGCGGGGACACGGGGACATCGGGGTCACGGGGACATCAGGGTCACCAGGGACATGGGGAAAACCGGGGTCACCAGGGACATGGGGACATCGGGGTCACCGGGGACACGGCCACACCGGGGTCACCGGGGGCACGGGGACATCGGGGTCACCAGGGACACCGGGGTCACCGGGGACAGAGGGACACCGGGGTCACCGGGGTCACGGGGACATCGGGGTCACCAGGGACACGGGGACACCGCTGGTGCCAGCCCTGGGGACACCGGGGTCACCAGGGACACGGGGACACTGGTGGTGCCAGCCCTGGGGACACCAGGGTCATCAGGGGCACGGGGACATCGCTGTTGCCAGGCCAAGGGACAGTGGGGTCACCGGGGGCACGGGGACACCGCTGGTGCCAGCC
This sequence comes from Vidua macroura, assembly GCF_024509145.1. NCBI lineage: Eukaryota > Metazoa > Chordata > Aves > Passeriformes > Viduidae > Vidua > Vidua macroura. The sequence continues at coordinate 5,173,292 of NC_071598.1, read as the reverse complement.
CTGGGGACACTGGGGACACCAGTGCCCCCGTGCTCCCGTGCCCTCACCTCCTTGATGCCCAGCAGTTTGTGCAGCAGGGGCAGCCCCCGTGCCCCCCATGCCCCCAGTGCCCCCCATGCCCCGTGCCCTCACCTCCTTGATGCCCAGCAGTTTGTGCAGCAGGGGCAGCCCCTGTGCCCCCCATGCCCCCCATGCCCCCCGTGCCCCCCGTGCCCCCCGTGCCCTCACCTCCTTGATGCCCAGCAGTTTGTGCAGCAGGGGCAGCCCCAGTGCCCCCCGTGCCCCCCATGCCCCCCGTGCCCCGTGCCCCCTGCCCTCACCTCCTTGATGCCCAGCAGTTTGTGCAGCAGGGGCAGCCCCATGCCCCCCGTGCCCCCCAGTGCCCCCCGTGCCCCCTGCCCTCACCTCCTTGATGCCCAGCAGTTTGTGCAGCAGGGGCAGCCCCATGCCCCCCAGTGCCCCCCGTGCCCCCTGCCCTCACCTCCTTGATGCCCAGCAGTTTGTGCAGCAGGGGCAGCCCCTGTGCCCCCCGTGCCCCCCGTGCCCCCCGTGCCCCGTGCCCTCATGCCCTCACCTCCTTGATGCCCAGCAGTTTGTGCAGCAGGGGCAGCCCCGTGCCCCCCGTGCCCCGTGCCCCCCATGCCCCCCGTGCCCCCCGTGCCCCCGTGCCCTCACCTCCTTGATGCCCAGCAGTTTGTGCAGCAGGGGCAGGCCGTACGCCCCCGTTTTGCCCGAGCCCGTCCTGGCCCGGGCCAGCACGTCCCTGCCCTCCAGTGCCAGCGGGATGGCACGGGCCCGGATGGCCGTGGGCACCGCCCAGCCCAGCTCGGCCACCGCCTGCGGGGACACGCGGCGGGCTCACCGAGGGGACAGCCCCGGTGCCACCAGCAACGGGGACAGCCTCAGTGCCACCCGAGGGGACAGCCCCAGTGCCACCACCCGCGGGGACAGCCCCAGTGCCACCCACACCCATGGGGACAGCCCCAGTGCCACCACCCATGGGGACAGCCCCCAGTGCCACCCACACCCATGGGGACAGCCACCACCCATGGGGACAGCCCCAGTGCCACCCACACCCATGGGGACAGCCCCAGTGCCACCAACCGTGGGGACAGCCCCGGTGCCACCAGCCAAGGGGACAGCCCCAGTGCCACCCCACGGGGACAGCCACCAACCGTGGGGACAGTCCCCAGTGCCACCCCACCCCATGGGGACAGCCCCAGTGCCACCCATGGGGACAGCCACCACCCATGGGGACAGCCCCAGTGCCACCCATGGGGACAGCCACCACCCATGGGGACAGCCCCAGTGCCACCCCATGGGGACAGCCCCAGTGCCACCCGTGGGGACAGCCCCAGTGCCACCCGTGGGGACAGCCACCACCCATGGGGACAGCCCCAGTGCCACCCACCATGGGGACAGCCCCAGTGCCACCCGTGGGGACAGCCCCAGTGCCACCAAACCCCATGGGGACAGCCACCACCCGTGGGGACAGCCCCAGTGCCACCCCAGTGTCCCCAGTGCCACCTCACCCCATGGGCACAGTCCCCAGTGCCACCCCATGGGGACAGCCCCCAGTGCCACTCCACACCCCCAGTGCCACCCCACACCCATGAGGACATCCCCCAGTGCCACCCCAGTGTCCCCAGTGCCACCCCACGGGGACAGTCCCCAGTGCCACCCCAGTGTCCCCACCCAGGGGACTCCAGTGTCCCCTCAGGCCCCCACCCCCGAAAGGACCCCAAAGTCCCCAAAGGAGCCCCAAAGTCCCCATGTCCCCAATGTCCCCTTCCCTCAGAGCGACCCCAAAAGGACCCCACCCCTGAAGGGACCCCAATGTCCCCTGAGGGACCCCAAATTCCGCCCCCGCTCCCTCCCCTCAGAGAGACCGCACATCCCTCACGAGTCCCCGGCCACCGCTGCCCTCCAACCCCCCGCTCCCGGAGCCCCGCTCGCCCTTCCCGGAGCCCCGCTCGCCCCTCCCGGCGCCCCGCTCACCCTCAGCAGCCGCCCGTCCAGCCCCATGTGCTCGAAGCCCTTCTCCTCCACCTCTGCCGCCATCTTGCCTCCTCCTCCTCCCACACGCACACACTTCCGGCCGCGCCGCGCCGCCCACAGACACTTCCGGTGGCGCGGCCAGAGCGCCGCTAAGCACGCACAGCGCCCCCTGGCGGTGGAGGACTGACTGCACCCCGGCACCCCAAAATCCGCCCCCGCGCTCGATTTTTGGGGTGAAACCGCCCGGTTTTGGGCAAATGATGAATTCCTGCAGCGCCAGGACCCCCTCCCTGCCCCAAAAAGCGCAGCGACAACTCTTGGTGGAATAAAAAAACCTTTATTTCATCCTCCCCAAAAAAAACACCCCATGGCAGGAGGGGCACCCCAAAATCTGCAGGGGGGGAAGGGGGACCCTCCCCAAAAACCCCAAAATGCGGGGGAGAGGTTTGGGGGTCCCCCCACAGCACCCCAAAGTGGGTGGGATGGATTTTGGGGATCCAAGGGCTGAGGGTGAGTTTTGGGTTATTTTGGGTGGGGTTGGGGTGGATTTTGGGGGGAACCCTCCAGCTTGGAATGGACTTTGGGGTGACTTTCGGGGGTTGGGATGAGTTTTGGGGTGTTTTTTTGGGGGTTGGGATGAGTTTTGGGGTGTTTTTTGGGGTTGAGATGACTTTTGGGGCACCCCCCAGGTCCGAATGGATTTTGGGGTGAGATTTGGGGGGGTTGGGATGAGTTTTGGGGTGTTTTTTGGGGTTAGGATGAGTTTCGGGATGGATTTTGGGGTGACATTTGGGGGGGTTGGGATGAGTTTTGGGTTGTTTTTGGGGTGGATTTTGGGGTACCCACCCCAGGATGAGGCTGAGTTTTGGGGTGTCTTTTGGGGGGCTGGGCTGGATTTTGGGTTGTTTTTTGGGGGGCTGGGCTGGATTTTGGGTTGTTCTGAAGGGTTGGGCGGGATTTTGGGGCACCCCCACAGGTGGGAATGGATTTGGGGGTGCCCCCCGAGGGGGTTTTGGGGGGCTAGACGAGTTTCTTGGCCTCGAAGAAGCTCTTGAGGTGCCGCATCTGCCAGAGGCCGGTGAGGATGAGGATGACGGTCTGGGCGATGGACCACCAGAGCACGCGCTGGTTGGTGCTCTCGCTCGTCATGCGGAACCGCTCCTCGCGGTACTGGGGGAGAAAACACCAAAATCCCACAAATTCACACCAAAACCCCATGGATTTACACCAAAATCCCAAAAATCCACACTGAAACCCCAAAAATCCACCCCAAAACCCCACGGGTTGGGGTTGGTGCTCTCGCTCGTCATGCGGAACCGCTCCTCGCGGTACTGGGGGAGAAAACAACAAAATCCCACAAATTCACACCAAAATCCTAAAAAATCACACAAAAACCCCATGGATTTACATGGAAACCCCATGGATTTACTCTGAAACCCCAAAAATCCACCCCAAAACCCCACGGGTTGGGTTGGTGCTCTCGCTCGTCATGCGGAACCGCTCCTCGCGGTACTGGGGGAGAAAACAACAAAATTCACCCCAAAATCCCACAAATTCACACAAAAAAACCATGGATTTACACCACAATCCCAAAAATCCACACTGAAACCCCAAAAATCCACCCCAAAACCCCACGGGTTGGGGTTGCTGCTCTCGCTCGTCATGCGGAACCGCTCCTCGCGGTACTGGGGGAGAAAAACACCAAAATCCCACAAATTCACAACAAAACCCCATGGATTTACATGGAAACCCCATGGATTTACACCAAAACCCCATGGATTTACACTGAAACCCCAAAAATCCACCCCAAAACCCCACGGGTTGGGGTTGGTGCTCTCGCTCGTCATGCGGAACCGCTCCTCGCGGTACTGGGGGAGAAAACAACAAAATCCCAAAAATTCACCCCAAAATCCTAAAAAATCACACAAAAACCCCATGGATTTACATGGAAACCCCATGGATTTACACCAAAATCCCAAAAATCCACACTGAAACCCCAAAAATCCACCCCAAAACCCCACGGGTTGGGGTTGGTGCTCTCGCTCGTCATGCAGAACCGCTCCTCGCGGTACTGGGGGAGAAAAACACCAAAATCCCAAAAATTCACACCAAAATCCCAAAAATTCACACAAAAAAAACATGGATTTACACCAAAATCCCAAAAATCCACACTGAAACCCCAAAATCCACCCCAAAACCCCACGGGTTGGGGTTGGTGCTCTCGCTCGTCATGCGGAACCGCTCCTCGCGGTACTGGGGGAGAAAAACAACAAAATCCCAAAAATGCACCACAAAATCCCACAAATTCACACAAAAAAAACATGGATTTACACCAAAATCCCAAAAATCCACACTGAAACCCCAAAAATCCACCCCAAAACCCCACGGGTTGGGGTTGGTGCTCTCGCTCGTCATGCGGAACCGCTCCTCGCGGTACTGGGGGAGAAAACAACAAAATCCCAAAAATTCACACCAAAATCCCAAAAATTCACACTGAAACCCCATGGATTTACACCAAAATCCCAAAAATCCACCCCAAAACCCCACGGGTTGGGGTTGGTGCTCTCGCTCGTCATGCGGAACCGCTCCTCGCGGTACTGGGGGAGAAAACAACAAAATTCATCCCAAAATCCCACAAATTCACACAAAAAAAACATGGATTTACACCAAAATCCCAAAAATCCACACTGAAACCCCAAAATCCACCCCAAAACCCCACGGGTTGGGTTGCTGCTCTCGCTCGTCATGCGGAACCGCTCCTCGCGGTACTGGGGGAGAAAAACACCAAAATCCCAAAAATTCACCCCAAACCCCAAAAAATTCACCCCAAAACCCCACAACTTCACACTGAAACCCCAAAATTCAGCCCCAAACCCCAAAACCGCGCGGGTTGCGGCGCACTGACCCGCTGGTAGTTCTGCTCCTTCTGGATCTGCTCCACCTGGTCGAGCAGCTGGCGCGCGCGGAGCTGCAGCTCGGTCAGCTTGTCCTTGGCGGCGATCTCGGGGTAGTTGTTGGTGTGCTCGCCCACCTGGATGTCCAGGTGCACCCGCTGCGGGACACGGGCACGGCGCTGGCACCGGGGCTGGCACCGCGGGGCGCCAACCGCGGCGCCAGCCGTGGAGACAATCGTGGTTCTGGCAATGGAGCCAACCATGGAAACAACAATGGAGCCAACCATGGAGCCAACCATGGACCAACCATGGAACTCAACCATGGAACTCAACCATGGAACTCAACCATGGAACTCAACCATGGAGCCAACCATGGAACCAACCATGGAACCAACCATGGAACTCAACCATGGAGCCAACCGCGGCGCCAGCCGTGGAGACAATTGTGGTTCTGGCAATGGAGCCAACCATGGACCAACCATGGAGCCAACCATGGAGCCAACCATGGAACTCAACCATGGAACTCAACCATGGAGCCAACCATGGTGCCAACCATGGAACTCAACCATGAAGCCAACCATGGAACTCAACCATGGAACTCAACCATGGAGCCAACCATGGAGCCAACCATGGAACTCAACTATGGAACTCAACCATGGAGCCAACCATGGAGCCAACCATGGAACTTAACCATGGAGCCAACCATGGAGCCAACCATGGAACTCAACCATGGAACTCAACCATGGAGCCAACCATGGAGCCAACCATGGAACTCAACCATGGAACTCAACCATGGAACTCAACCATGGAGCCAACCATGGAACAAACCATGGAACTCAACCGCGGCGCCAGCCGTGGAGACAATCGTGGTTCTGGCAATAGAGCCAACCATGGAGCCAACCATGGAAACAATCATGGCACCAACCATGGTGCCAACCATGGTACCAACGATGGAAACAATCGTAGTTCTGGCAATGGAGCCAACCATGGAGCCAACTATGGAACCAACCATGGAACTCAACCACAGTGTCAACCGTGGAGACAATCGTGGTTCTGGCAATGGAGCCAACCATGCAACCAATCATGGCACCAACCATGGTGCCAACCGTGAAAACAATCGCGGTTCTGACAATGGAGCCAACCATGGCACCAACCATGGAACCAACCACGGAGCCAACCATGGAACCAACCATGGAGCCAACCGTGGAACCAATAATGGAGCCAACCATGGCACAACCGTGGCTCCAACCATGGCTCCAACCACGGCGCCAGCCATGGGAGTTTACGGCAGGGAGGGCAGGGCCACGGGCAGAGGGCAGTGCCAGGCTGGCACGGGGCATTACCAGCTTGCCGCCGGCGAACAGCGCCATGCGGGTGGAGTTGGAGTGCAGGCAGATCTGGTGCTCGCCCGGCGTGTGCGACGTGAACGTGAAGCGACCCTCGGAGCCGTACTGCCGCGACAGCACCACCTGTGCCAAGGCGGGGACAGGGTCAGGGCCGCGGGCATGGCCGGTGGCACCACCTGTGCCAACACAGGGACAGGGTCAGGGCGCGGGCACGGCCGTTGGCACCACCTGTGCCAAGGCAGGGACAGGGTCAGGGCCACGGGCATGGCCGCTGGCACCACCTGTGCCAAGGCGGGGACAGGGTCAGGGCCGCGGGCATCGGGGCATGGACCAAGGGGTGCACAAACCCCCCCAGAGACCCCTCCCCATGCCCAGGGGGTGCCCAGCGGATGCCCAGGGACCCCTGTCCCATACCCAGAGACCCCTCCCCATGCCCATGGACCCCTCCCCGTGCCCAGGAGCTGCCCAGAGACCTCTGCCCATGCCCAGAGACCCCTCCCCATGCTCAGGGGGTGCCCAGGAGATGCCCAGGGACCCCTCCTCGTGCCCAGAGGATGCCCAGGGGACGCCCATAGACCCCTCCCCATGCTCAGAAGATGCCCAGGCACCCCTCCCCATGCCCAGAGACCCCTCCCCATGCCCATGAGGTGCCCAAACCCCACCGAGGACCCCTCCCCATGCCCAGGAGCTGCTCAGGGACCCCTCCCATAGCCCAGGGGGTGCCCAGGGCGTGCCCAGAGACCCCTCCCCGTGCCCAGGAGATGCCCAGGGGATGCCCATAGACCCCTCCCCATGCCCAGGAGCTGCTCAGGGACCCCTCCCATAGCCCAGGGGGTGCCCAGGGACCCCTCCCCGTGCCCATGGACCCCTCTCCATGCCCGGGCACCCCTCCCCGTGCCCACTCGGTGCCCACCCCTCACCTTTCCGTCGGGGTCCTTGACCTCCACGTGCATGCCCAGGCCGGGCGTGGAGGGCAGGAAAGCCTCGGACTGTTTGTCCCACAGCTGCGTCCGGTAATTGCCTGGCACCGGGCGGGCACGGGGGCTCGGTGCCAGCCCTGTGTGCCCGCTGGGCTCTGATTTCCCCCCCTGCGAACCCCTCAGTGGTTCCTCCCGCTCCCCCCTCCGCTCGCTAATGGTTCCGCCCGGGAACTCCCCTCAATTCGGTTCCCCCCCCCCTTCAAGTGCCCGGTGGTCTCTCCCGTTCCCCCTCACGAATTCCCGGTGGTCTCTCCCCTTTCCCCCCCTGCCATTCCCAATGGTCTCTCCCCTTCCCCCCCCGCCATTCCCGGTGGTCTCTCCCGTTCCCCCCCGCCATTCCCGGTGGTCTCTCCCGTTCCCCCCCGCCATTCCCGGTGGTCTCTCCCGTTCCCCCCCGCCATTCCCGGTGGTTTCCCCCGTTCCCCCCTCAGGCCCCCGCCATTCCCGGTGCTCGCCGCCGCCGCCCGCACCGATGACCATGGTCTCGTCGGGGATCTCCTCGATGAAGCAGCGCTTCTCGGTCTCTCCGATGTGGAAGTAGAGCCCGTGCGCGCCCCAGCCCAGCAGCAGCACCGCGGCCATCGCCGCCCTCAGCGCTTCTCCCGGCGCCGCCATGATCCCTCCCTCCCGCCCGCCGCGGAGCGCACCGCGCATGCGCCGCGCCCTCAGCGCCGGCTCCGCGCACGCGCAGTGCCGCCCTCAGCGCCGCTCTTGGCTCTGCGCATGCGCCTCGCCCGCGGCCACTCAGCGCTCCCCACGCCGCCCCTCGGCGCTCCCCGCCGCTCCCGCAGCGCGCATGCGCGCCCGCCGCCGCGGTGGCGCAGCGGGGAGGGCGCCGCTCCCTCGCTGCTGAGTCCGCGGGTTCGAGCCCCGCCGCCGCCGCCGCGCGGGTGGCGGTGTCCCCGTGTCCCCCCGCGCCGTGTCGCGTTGTCACCTCCCCCCCCCCCGCCGTGTGTCCCCTCGGTTGTCACCCCGCGGGGGAGCTGAGCAACGGCCGGGGCGGGGCGCGCCCTTCCCAGGAGTGTGGCAACACCACCGGCAACCTCCTTCCTTCCTTCCTTCCTTCCCTCCTCCCTCCCTCCCTCCCTCGCCGCCGCCCGCTGAGCCCGGGGTCCCGCAGGAACCGGGGGTGTCACAGGAACCGGGGGTGTCACAGGAACCGGGTGTCACAGGAACCGGGGGTGTCACAGGAACCGGGGGTCCGCAGGAACCGGGGGTCCCACGGGAGCCGGGGATCCCGCAGGCTCCCCGCACCGGAGCCGGGGGTCGCAGCGGAGCCGCGGTCTAACAGGAGCCGGGGGTCCCGCTGAAGCCGGGGGTCGCAGCGGAGCCGGGGTCCCAGCGGAACAGGAGGTTTCAGCGCAGCCGGGGGTCGCAGCAGACCCGGGGGTCGCAGCGGACCCGGGCGTGTTACAGGAGCTGAGGTCGCACCGGAGCCGGGGGTGTCACCGGAGCCGGGGTCGCACCGGAGCCAGGCGTGTCACAGGAACCGGGGGTGTCACAGGAGCCGGCGGTCCCACAGGAACCGGGGGTTGCACCGGAACCGGGGGTCCCAGCAGAGCCGGAGGTCCCAGCGGAACCGGAGGTCCCGGCGGAGCCCGGGGTGTCACAGGAACCGGCGGTCCCAGCGGAGCCGGGGGTCGCACCGGAGCCGGGGGTCCCAGCAGAGCCGGCGGTCCCAGCAGAGCCGGGGGTCCCAGCGGAGCCGGGGGTCCCAGCGGAGCCGGGGGTCGCACCGGAGCCGGGGGTCCCAGCGGAGCCGGGGGTCCCATGGGTGAGCGCTGCCCGGGGACCCCGCGCACGGCCCGGCCGGGCTGCACGGGACACGGAGCGCCCGGCACGGCCGGTGCCACCGGGAGGGGTCCCCAAGGCTCGGGGGGCGCGGGCGGGGGGCGCGGGGGTCTCCGGGTGGCCGCCCTCAGCCTCGCCCTCCTCTTCCTCCGCGCAGAGGCCGAAGGCTTCGCCCCCTGCCACGCGCCCGCGCTGCAGACCAAGGTGTTCCGGTACCGGTAAGGGACGGCCCGGGGGGCGGCGGGGGACCGGGGTGGCACCGACGGGTGGCACCGAGGGGTGGCACCGCTGTCGCCGCTTTGCCCGCCAGGCTCTGGGACGTGAACCAGCGGTCGCTGTACCTGCGCGGTGACCAGCTGGTGGCCGGGCACCTGCAGGGCGCCAACGCCGCGCTGGAAGGTGACGCGGGGACACGCGCGGGGACACGCGCGGCGACACGCGCGGCGACACGCGCTGAGGGTCCCCGTGTCACCCGCAGAGAAGGTGTTCTGGGTGCCCAACCGCGCCCTGGAGCCCGCCCGGCTGCCGGTGATCCTGGGCATCCGGCACGGCTCCCGCTGCCTGCGCACCGAGCGCGGCCCCGCCGGAGAGCCGCGGCTGCGGCTGCAGGTGGGGACAGCGGGGACAGCGGGGACAGAGAGGGGACAGCGGGACAGAGGGGACAGCGGGGACAGAGAGGGGACAGCGGGGACAGCGGGACAGAGGGGACAGAGAGGGGACAGCGGGACAGAGGGGACAGCGGGGACAGAGAGGGGACAGCGGGGACAGCGGGGACAGAGAGGGGACAGCGGGACAGAGGGGACAGCGGGACAGAGAGGGGACAGCGGGGACAGCGGGACAGAGGGGACAGCGAGGGGACAGCGGGACAGAGAGGGGACAGCGGGACAGAGAGGGGACAGCGGGGACAGCGGGACAGAGGGGACAGCGAGGGGACAGCGGGGACAGAGAGGGGACAGCAGGGACAGAGAGGGGACACTGGAGGGAGGGGGATGGGGACACCAAGGCTATGGGGACACCATGGGGACACCACCAAGGGGATGGTGATGAGGATGGGGACAAAAAAGTTTTGGGGATGGGACGCCCTGGGGAGGGGACACCTGGGGACACGCGGACCTCAGGGGTGGGACATTGTGGGGTGGGGACACGGGGACTGTGTGGATGAGGACACGGGGACATCAGGGATGGGGACACGGGGACATCGGGGATGTGACATTGTGGGATGGGGACACCATGACATCAGGGATGGGGACACGGGGACATCAGGGGTCGGACACTGCTGGGTGGGGACACCAGGACCTCAGGGATGGGGACATGGGGACCTCGGGGATGGGACATTGTGGGGTGGGGACACGGGGACATCAGGGATGGGGACACGGGGACCTCAGGACACGGGGACACTGCTGGGTGGGGACACTGCAGCACGGCCCCACACCGCCCCGCGGCGATGCCACGCGATGCCACGCGGTGCCCGCTGGCACCGGGCGCTGTCCCCGCGGGTGACACCGGGGGTGGCCCGCAGGACGTGGACATCCGGGAGCTGCCCCGCGCCGGGGACAGCGCGGCCGCCTTCACCTTCTTCCGCTCCTACCGGGACGGGCTGTGGCGCTTCGAGTCGGCCGCGCACCCCGGCTGGTTCCTGTGCACGGCCCCGCGCGGCCACCAGCCCCTGGCGCTCTGTCGCCACCGCGATGTCACCTCCCACCTGCTCGACTTCTACTTCCAGCTCTGCTGAGCGCCCCCCGCCCCCGCGCGGCGACAGCGGAGCCCAGGGTGGTGGCATCTGCCTCGGGAGGGTGGCATCTCACCCAGGGTGGTGGCATCTTCCTGGGGAGGGTGGCATAGCCCCCATGAAGGTGACATCCTCACCCCAGGGTGGTGACATCTTCCTCGGGAGGGTGGCATCTCACCCAGGGTGGTGGCATCTGCCTCGGGAGGGTGGCATCTCACCCAGGGTGGTGACATCTTCCCGGGGAGGGTGGCACAGCCCCCAGGGTGGTGGCATCTTCCTGGGGAGGGTGGCATAGCCCCCAGGAAGGTGACATCCTCATCCCAGGGTGGTGGCATCTTCCTGGAGAGGGTGACATAGCCCCCAGGGTGGTGGCATCTTCCCGAGGAGGGTGGCATAGCCCCCAGGGTGGTGGCATCCTCCTCCGGAGGGTGGCATAGCCCCCAGGGTGGTGGCATCTTCTCGAGGAGGGTGGCATAGCCCCCAGGGTGGTGGCATCTTCCTGGGGAGGGTGGCATCCTCACCCCAGGGTGGTGGCATCTTCCTGGGCAGGTGCCATCTCACCCAGGAAAGTGACATCCTCATCCCAGGGTGGTGGCATCACCCTGGAGAGGGTGGCATCCCCCCCAGGATAGTGACATCCTCATCCCGAGGATGGTGACATCTTCCCGAGGAGGGTGGCATCCTCATCCCAGGGTGGTGGCACCTTCCCGGGGAGGGTGGCATCTCCCCCAGTGTGGTGACATCCTCACCCAGGGATGGTGACATCCCCCTGGGGAGGTGCCACCCCCCCCCCCTCCCCAGGATGGCGACATCCTCCCCCAGGGCTGGTGACATCCTTGCTCCTCGGCGACATCTTCCCCAGCACGGTGACATCCGTCCGGGGTTGTGCCATCCCCCCTTCCCCGGGGGGTGCCACCCCCTTGGCGACAGCGACATCCCTCCCTGGGGGCGGTGCCACCCCCGCGGGGCGGTGCCATCCCCCTGGGGACAGCGACATCCCCCTGGGGACGGCGACATCCCCCTGGGGACAGCGACATCCCCCTGGGGACAGCGACATCCTCACCGGAGCGCGAATAAAGAGATGCCGAGGCCACGCGGTGTCCGAGCGTGCGTGGCACACGGGTGGCACACGGGTGGCACACGGGTGGCACAGGGGTGGCACAGGGGTGGCACAGGGGTGGCACGGAGGGCACAGGGCGGGGCTGGTGGCCCCGCGGGATGTGTCACCGCGGCGCAGGGGTGGCCGCTCTTGCGCCACCCGCGCGATGGGGACAGAACGGGACATCCCCGGGCGGGGGTGACGCGGCCCCTTCCCGGATCCCGCCCGGGGACAGAGGGTGGCACCGCGGGCACACGGGGCACACGCGACACGGGGGACACGCGGGACAGCGCGGGGACACGGGGGACAGCGAGTGGGGGGCAGCAGGGACAGGAAACGGTGGCATTTTGGGGACAGGGCACATGGCATTTTGGGGACGACAGGGGCAGGTGGCATTTGGGGACAGGGAATAAGGGACAATGGGGACAGGGCAGGTGGCATTTGGGGACAGGGAATAAGGGACAATGGGGACAGGAGAGGTGACATTTGGGGACAGGGAATAAGGGACAATGGGGACGGGGAGGTGGCATTTGGGGACAGGGAATAAGGGACAACAGGGACAGGAGAGGTGACATTTGGGGACAGGGCACATGGCATTTGGGGACAGGGAATAAGGGACAAAGGGGACAGGGAATAAGGGACAATGGGGATGGGGAAGGTGACATTTGGGGACAGGGAATAAGGGACAATGGGGACGGGGAGGTGGCATTTGGGGACAGGGAATGAGGGACAATGAGGACAGGGGAGGTGGCATTTGGGGACAAGGAATAAGGGACGATGGGGACAGGGAAGGTGGCATTTGGGGACAGGGAATAAGGGACAATGGGGACGGGGAGGTGGCATTTGGGGACAGGGAATGGGGGACAATGGGGACAAGGAATAAGGGACAATGAGGACAGGGGAGGTGGCATTTGGGGACAGGGAATAAGGGACAATGGGGACAGGGCACATGGCATTTGGGGACAAGGAATAAGGGACGATGGGGACAGGGAAGGTGGCATTTGGGGACAGGGAATAAGGGACAATGGGGACAGGAGAGGTGACATTTGGGGACAGGGCACATGGCATTTGGGGACAGGGAATAAGGGACAAAGGGGACAAGGAATAAGGGACAATGGGGACAGGGAATAAGGTGACATTTGGGGACAGGGAATAAGGGACAATGAGGACAGGAGAGGTGACATTTGGGGACAGGGCACATGGCATTTGGGGACAGGGAATAAGGGACAAAGGGGACAAGGAATAAGGGACAATGGGGACAGGGAATAAGGTGGCATTTGGGGACAGGGAATAAGAGACAATGAGGACAGGGGAGGTGGCATTTGGGGACAGGGAATGAGGGACAATGAGGACAGGGAAGGTGGCATTTGGGGACAGGGAATAAGAGACAATGAGGACAGGGGAGGTGGCATTTGGGGACAGGGAATAAGAGACAATGAGGACAGGAGAGGTGACATTTGGGGACAAGGAATAAGGGACGATGGGGACAGGGAAGGTGGCATTTGGGGACAGGGAATAAGGGACAATGGGGACGGGGAGGTGGCATTTGGGGACAGGCCGCCATGGGGACAGGGCACACAGGCCCTTGGGGACAAGGGACACTGGGGACAGCGCTCACAGCACCTCGGGGACAGCGCTCATGGTGACAACGGTGACAAGGTGGTGGCACCACAGGGACCTGGCGCACGGTGCCACGGCGCAGGGGACACTGCGGGGACAGGCCTGGCACAGGGGACATCCCCGCCACGGTGACCGCGGGCATCACTGGGGACGCTGGCAGCGGGTGGCATTTCGCCACCGCCCGGTGTCACTGTCACCGTCACCCGCCCCGCCAGGTACCGGGGCCGCTCTGTCCCCGCCCCGCCCGGCCCTATAAAGCCACTGTCACCCGGGAGGTGACACACCCGCAGGTGCCACCAGGGACGGGGACAAGCTCGGGGACAATCCTGCCCGGAGGTGCCACCTGTGCCAGGCCCGGCCATGTCGCGCGCGTCCAGAGCTGCCCTCAGGTGAGCGGGGACAGCGCGGGGACAGCGCGGGGACAGCGCGGGAGTGCCACCTCCCCCCCGCCGCCCCCGGTGTCACCTGCCCTGACCCCTCTGTCCCCACAGAGGGACATCCCGGGGACACCCCCCGGGGGTGGCGGCGGGCGGCGGGGACACGGCCGAGGGTGTCATCGACCCCGACATGGTGGCCTTGTTCGAGGACTTCCTGGGGAAAGGTGGGCGCAGGTGTCCCCGTGTCCCTGTCCCCGTGTCCCCATGTCCCCCTGTCCCCGTGTCCCCATGTCCCTGTCCCTGTGTCCCTGTCCCCGTGTCCCTGTCCCCGTGTCCCCGTGTCCCCCTGTCCCCGTGTCCCCATGTCCCTGTCCCCGTGTCCCTGTCCCCATGTCCCTGTGTCCCTGTCCCTGTGTCCCTGTCCCTGTGTCCCTGTGTCCCTGTCCCCGTGTCCCTGTCCCCGTGTCCCTGTCCCCGTGTCCCCATGTCCCTGTCCCTGTGTCCCTGTCCCTGTGTCCCTGTCCCCATGTCCCTGTGTCCCTGTCCCTGTGTCCCTGCCCCTGTGTCCCTGTGTCCCTGTCCCTGTGTCCCTGTCCCTATGTCCCTGTCCCTGTGTCCCTGTCCCCATGTCCCTGTGTCCCTGTGTCCCTGTCCCTGTGTCCCTGTCCCTGTGTCCCTGCCCCTGTGTCCCTGTGTCCCTGTCCCTGTGTCCCTGTCCCCGTGTCCCTGTCCCCATGTCCCTGTGTCCCTGTCCCTGTGTCCCTGTCCCTGTGTCCCTGTCCCCATGTCCCCGTGTCCCCGTGTCCCTGTCTCTGTGTCCCCATGTTCGTGTCCCCATGTCCCCTGTGCCCATCCCTGCCCCAAATGTCCCCATGTCCCCTCTCCCCACGTCCCATGTGCCATGTCCCCCCGGTGTCCCATGTCCCCATATCCATATGTCCCCATGTCCATATGCCCCATGTGCCCATGTCCCATGTGCCACGTCCCCCCGGTGTCCCTTGTCCCCATGTCCCGCCTGTCCATCCCCATGTCCCCATGTCCCCATGTCCCCATGTGCCATGTCCCCCCGGTGTCCCTTGTCCCCATGTCCCATGTCCCATGTCCCCATGTCCCCATGTCCCATGTGCCATGTCCCTTGTCCCCATGTCCCATGTGCCATGTCCCCCCGGTGTCCCATGTCCCCATATCCCGTGTGCCATGTCCCCCCGGTGTCCCTTGTCCCATATCCCGTGTGCCATGTCCCCCCGGTGTCCCTTGTCCCCATGTCCCATGTCCCATGTCCCCATGTCCCCATGTCCCATGTGCCATGTCCCCCTGGTGTCCCATGTCCCCATGTCCCATGTGCCACGTCCCCCCGGTGTCCCTTGTCCCATGTCCCGTGTGCCACGTCCCCCCGGTGTCCCTTGTCCCATGTCCCGTGTGCCATGTCCCCCCGGTGTCCCTTGTCCCCATGTGCCATGTCCCATGTCCCCATGTCCCCATGTCCCATGTGCCATGTCCCTTGTCCCCATGTCCCATGTCCCATGTGCCACGTCCCCCCGGTGTCCCTTGTCCCATGTGCCATGTCCCATCTGTCCATCCCCATGTCCCCATGTCCCGTGTGCCACGTCCCCCCGGTGTCCCTTGTCCCCATGTCCCGTGTGCCACGTCCCCCCGGTGTCCCTTGTCCCCAGAGCTGACGGTGGCCTCCGGGGGGTCGCGGCCGGTGGCCCAGCCGTACCATTACGTGCTGAGGGACACGGAGCAGCAGGGGCTGTGCCTGCGCCACGGCCACCTGGTGGCCACCAGCCTGCAGGGGGCCAACGCCGCCCTGGAAGGTGGGTGACACTGAGGGGACAGCAGTGACAGCCGTGGGTGACACCGGGGACAGCGGTGACAGCCGTGGGTGACACCGGGGACAGCGGTGACAGTCCGTGGGTGACACCGGGGACAGCGGTGACAGCTGTGGGTGACACCGGGGACAGCAGTGACAGCCGTGGGTGACACCCGGGGACAGCGGTGACAGCTGTGGGTGACACTGTCCGTGGGTGACAATCCGTGGGTGACACTGAGGGGACAGCGGTGACAGCCGTGGGTGACACCAGCGGACAGCGGTGACAATCCACGGGTGACACCGGGGACAGCAGTGACAGCCGTGGGTGACACCAGGGGACAGCGGTGACAATCCGTGGGTGACACTGAGGGGACAGCGGTGACAGCTGTGGGTGACACTGAGAGGACAGCGGTGACAATCCGTGGGTGCCACTGCCCGTGGGTGCCACTCCCCGGGTGCCACTCCTCGGGTGCCAGTGCCCCGGGTGTCCCTCCGGGGTGACCCTGGTGACAATCCGTGGGTGACACTGCCCATGGGTGACACTTCCATGGGTGCCACTCCCGGGTGTCCCTCCGGGGTGACCCTGGTGACAATCCGTGGGTGCCACTCCCCGGGTGCCACTGCCCGGGTGTCCCTCCGGGGTGACCCTGGTGACAATCCGTGGGTGCCACTCCCCGGGTGCCACTGCCCGGGTGTCCCTCCGGGGTGACCCTGGTGGCACCGCCGTGTCCCGCAGAGCCCATCAGCGTTGTCCCCAACCGGCACCTGGAGCGCCGGCGCTGTCCCCTCATCGTTGGCATCCGCGGTGGCACCCGGGCACTGTCCTGTGGCACCGGCCCCGAGCCCCGGCTGAGCCTGGAGGTGGCACAGGGGACACAGGGGGGGACAGGGGACATTGGGTGGCACAGGGGACATGGGGTGGCACAGGGGGCATGGGGTGGCACAGGGGACACGGGGTGGCACAGGGGACATGGGGTGGCACAGGGGACAGGGGGTGGCACAGGGGACAGAGGGTGGCACAGGGGACACAGGGTGGCACAGGGGACAATGGGGGACAGGGGGTGACACAGCAGACAGCAGGGGACAGAGGGTGGCACAGGGGACATGGGGTGGCACAGGGGGCAGAGGGTGGCACAGGGGACAGGGGGTGGCACAGGGGACACGGGGTGGCACAGGGGACAGGGGGTGGCACAGGGGACACGGGGGGGGACAGGGACATGGGGGTGGCACAGGGGACATTGGGTGGCACAGGGGACAGGGGGTGGCACAGGGGACACGGGGGGGGACAGGGACATGGGGGTGGCACAGGGGACACGGGGTGGCACAGGGGGCAGAGGGTGGCACAGGGGACATGGGGGTGGCACAGGGGACAGGGGGTGGCACAGGGGACACGGGGGTGGCACAGGGACATGGGGTGGCACAGGGGACACGGGGTGGCACAGGGGACATTGGGTGGCACAGGGGACACGGGGGTGGCACAGGGGACAATGGGGGTGGCACAGGGGACACGGGGTGGCACAGGGGACACGGGGGTGGCACAGGGACATGGAGGAGGATCAGCCCAAGGTGGGTCAATCCAAGGTGGGCAACTCAAGGTGGGCTGACCCACCCTGGGCTGACCCACCTTGGGTTCCTCACCTTGGGCTGACCCACCTTGGGCTGACCCACCTTGGGTTCCTCACCCTGGGCTGACCCACCTTGGGTTCCTCACCTTGGGCTGACCCACCTTGGGTTCCTCACCTTGGTCGGACCCACCTTGGGTTGCCCACCTTGGGTTGCCCACCTTGGTTGACCAACTGGAGCTGGATCAACCCGAGCTGGGTCAGCCCAAGGTGGTTCAGGCCAGGGTGGGCCAGCCCAAGGTGAGGAACCCAGGGTGAGGAACCCAAGGTGAGGAACCCAGGCTGGGTCAGCCCAAGGTGAGGACCCCAAGGTGAGGACCCCAAGGTGAGGACCCCAAGGTGGACATCCCGGGAAGGGCCATCCCGAGGTGTGGTGAGCACCCAAGGTGGGGCACCCTGAAGTGGCGTCACCCCAAAACGGGGCCACCCATGGGTGGTGGCACCTGGAAGTGGGGATTCCCCAGGGTGAGGTCACGTAATGATGGCATCACCTGGGGGTGTGGTCACCTGGGGTGTGGTCACCTGGGGGTGTGGTCACCTGGGTGCGGTCACCTGGGTGCGGTCACCTGGTGGTGTTGTCATCTGGAGGTGGGTGTTCCTTCAGGTGGGGTCACCTGGAAATTGAGTCAGTGTGGGTTCCTGGACATGGGGTCACCTGGACATAGCTTCACCTGGGCATGGGGACACCTGGGCATGGGGACACCTGGGGATGGGGACACCTGGAGGTGGGGTCACCTGGGCATGGGGTCACCTGGGCATGGGGTCACCTGGAGGTGGGGTCACCTGGGCGTGGGGTCACCTGGGCATGGGGTCACCTGGAGATGGGGACACCTGGGGATGGGGTCACCTGGACATGGGGACACCTGGGCGTGGGGTCACCTGGGCATGGGGTCACCTGGAGATGGGGACACCTGGGGATGGGGTCACCTGGACATGGGGACACCTGGGCACGGGGTCACCTGGAGGTGGGGTCACCTGCAGATGAGTGTTCCTTGAGGTGGTGTCACCTGGGCATGGGGTCACCTGGGCATGGGGACACCTGGGGATGGGGTCACCTGGAGGTGGTGTCACCTGGGCATGGGGACACCTGGGGATGGGGACACCTGGAGGTGGGGTCACCTGGGCATGGGGACACCTGGAGGTGGGGTCACCTGGAGGTGGGGTCACCTGGGCATGGGGACACCTGGAGGTGGGGTCACCTGGAGGTGGGGTCACCTGGGCATGGGGACACCTGGGGATGGGGACACCTGGAGGTCGGGTCACCTGCAGATGGGTGTTCCTCGAGGTGGTGTCACCTGGGCATCAGGTCATCTGGGCATGGGGACACCTGGGCATGGGGATACCTGGGCATGGGGATACCTGGGCATGGGGTCACCTGGGCATGGGGTCACCTGGAGATGGGGTCACCTGGAGGCGGTGCCACCTGCAGATGGGCGTTCCTCGAGGTGGCACCGCCGGGCCGCGGCTGCTCCCCGCGCCGGTGCCACCGCGGGTGCCACTATGTGGTGTCCCCTGCCCGGCAGGACGTGGGGCTGCTGGAGCTGTTCTCCGGTGACAAGGACAGGGCCACGCCCTTCACCTTCTACAAGACCTTCGGGGGCTCCACGCACACCTTCGAGGCCGCCGCCTTCCCCGGGCTCTTCCTCAGCACGGCCACGGGCCCGGGCGAGGCGCTGGCCCTGGCACCGCCCCCCGGGGCCACCGCCTTCTACCTGCGCCGCAAGTGACACCCAGGGGACATCCATGGTGGGACTTCCATGGTGGAACATCCTTCCATGGTGGGACATCCTTCCATGGTGGGACACACTTCCATGGTGGGACATCCATGGTGGGACATCCTTCCATGGTGGGACATCCTTCCATGGTGGGACATCCATGGTGCCACCATCACCGCCTTCTACCTGTGCCACAAGTGAGAGCGCCACCAGCCAGGGACGCCCGTGGTGGGACATCCATGGTGGGACATCCTTCCATGGTGGGACATCCATGGTGGGACATCCTTCCATGGTGGGACATCCTTCCATAGTGCCACCACCATCAGCTTCTACCTGCGCCACAAGTGACACCCAGGGGACGTCCATGGTGGCACCACCTTCCACCTTCCATGGTGCCACCACCATCAACTTCTACCTGCGCCTCAAGTGACGGTGATACCAGCCTGGGATGTCCATGGTGGGACATCCATGGTGCCACCACCATCAACTTCTACCTGCACCTCAAATGACAGTGCCACCAGCCAGGGATGTCCATGGTGGAACATCCATGGTGCCACCACCATCAGCTTCTACCTGCACCACAAGTGACACCCAGGGGACGTCCATGGTGGGACATCCATGGTGGGACATCCATGGTGGGACATCCTTCCATAGTGCCACCACCATCAGCTTCTACCTGCACCACAAGTGACACCCAGGGGACGTCCATGGTGGGACATCCATGGTGGGACATCCGTGGTGCCACCATCACCACCTTCTACCTGTGCCGCAAGTGACAGTGCCACCAGCCAGGGGACATCCATGGTGGGATATCCGTGGTGGGACATCCATGGTGGGACACCCTTCAATGGTGGAACATCCATGGTGGGACATCCATGGTGGGACATCCATGGTGGGACATCCATAGTGGGACATCCATGGTGGGACATCCATGGTGGGACATCCATGGTTGGACATCCATGGTGGGACATCCATGGTGGGACATCCATGGGTTGGGAACATCATGGTGGGATATCCATGGTGGGACATCCATGGTGGGACATCCATGGTGGGACATCCATGGTGAGATATCCATGGTGGGACATCCATGGTGGGACATCCATGGTTGGACATCCATGGTTGGACATCCATGGTGGGACATCCTTGGGGGACATCCATGGTTGGGGACATCCATGGGTTGGGGACATCCATGGTGGGACATCCATGGTGGGATATCCATGGTGGACATCCATGGTGGGACACCCTTCCATGGTGGGACATCCATGGTGGGACATCCATAGTGGGACATCCATGGGTTGGGGACATCCATGGTTGGACATCCATGGTGGGACATCCATGGGTTGGGAACATCATGGTGGGATATCCATGGTGGGACATCCATGGGTTGGGGACATCCATGGGTTGGGAACATCATGGTGGGATATCCATGGTGGGACATCCATGGTGGGACATCCATAGTGGGACATCCATGGTGGGACATCCATGGGTTGGGAACATCATGGTGGGATATCCATGGTGGGACATCCATGGGTTGGGGACATCCATGGGTTGGGAACATCATGGTGGGATATCCATGGTGGGACATCCATGGTTGGACATCCATGGTGGGACATCCATGGGTTGGGAACATCATGGTGGGACATCCATAGTAGGACATCCATAGTGGGACATCCATGGTGAGATATCCATGGTGGGACATCCATGGTGGGACATCCATGGTGGGACATCCATGGTGGGACATCCACGGTTGGGGACATCCGCGGTTGGGGCCACCGAGGCGGGGCCACCGTGGGCCACCGGGGCTGCTGGCCCTGCCTGGCAATAAAGCGCCACCTGCTGCTGTCACCTCGTGCCTGTGACCTGGGGGGACGGGAGGGGCCACGGCGGGGCCAGGACCCCCTTTTGGGGTCAGAGCTCCCCTTTTTGGGGTCAGAATCCTCCTTTTGGGGTCAGAACTTTTTGGGGCACTCAGGACCCTCTTTATGGGGTCAGAACCCCCCTTTTGGGGTCAGAACTTCCCTTTTGGGGTCAGAACCCCCTTTTGGGGTCAGAACTTCCCTTTTAGGATCAGCACCCCCTTTTGGGGTCAGAACCCCCTTTTGGGGTCAGAACCCCCTTTTTAGGATCAGAACCCTCTTTTTGGGGTCAGAATACCACTTTTAGGATCAGGACCCCCCCTTTTGGGGTCAGAATCCCCCTTTTAGGATCAGAACATTTTTGGGGCACTCAGGACCCTCTTTATTGGGTCAGGACCCCCCTTTTGGGGTCAGAGCCCTCTTTTTAGGGTCAGAACCCCCTTTTAGGATCAGAACCCCCCTTTTGGGGTCAGAGCTCCCCTTTTAGGATCAGAACCCTTTTTGGGGTCAAAATTCCCTTTTAGGATCAGAATGTCCCTTTTAGGGTCAAAACCCCCTTTTGGGGTCAGAAGCCACTTTTTAGGGTCAGAACCCCCATTTGGGGTCAGAACCCCCCTTTTGGGGTCAGAACCCTCTTTTTAGGGTCACAACCCTCCTTTTGGGGCACTCAGGACCCTCTTTATAGGGTCAGGACCCTCCATTTAGGGTCAGAACCCCCTTTTGGGGTCAGAACCCCCTTTTAGGATCAGAACCCCCCTTTTGGGGTCAGAACCCCCCTTTTGGGGTGCTCAGGACCCTCTTTTTAGGATCAGACCTCCCCTTTTAGGGTCAGAATACTCCGTTTTGGGGTCAGAACCCCCCTTTTGGGCTCAGAACCCCTCTTTTTGGGGTCAGAATCCACTTTTAGGATCAGAACCCCCCTTTTGGGGTCAGAATCGTCTTTTTAGGGTCAGAACCCCCTTTTTGGGGTCAGATCCCCCCTTTTTAGGATCAGAACCCCCCTTTTGGGGTCAGAATCGTCTTTTTAGGGTCAGAACCCCCTTTTTGGGGTCAGATCCCCCCTTTTTAGGGTCAGAACCCTCTTTTTGGGGTCAGATCCCCCCTTTTGGGGTCGAATCCCCCCTTTTGGGGTCGAATCCCCCTTTTTAGGGCGCTCAGGCCCCGCCCCTTCCCCTCCACAAGGGGCGTGACCTCACCCTGATTGACACCACCCCGCTCAGAGGGGCGTGGCCTCACCCTGATGGGCGTGGCCTGACCCTATGGGCGCGCCCCACATGCTAATGACCCGACATCGCCCCACCCTTTTATGGGCGTGGCCGCGCAGACCACGCCCCCCCGCTCGGCGCTGCCGGTAAGGGAAGGGGGGGAGGGGAGGGGAGGGGGCGGCCCCGGGGGGGTCCCCAAAGCCCGGGGGGGGTTTTGGGGTCCCCCAAACGCCCCCCAAGCGTCCCCGACACCCCCCGGGACCCCCCAAAACCGGGGGGGGGCCCCCCCAAAGCTCAGGGGAACCCCAAAAACTCCCGGCCCCGCCCCCAGAACCTTTGCCCCCTCCACCCCCAAATTTTGGGGTCCCCCGACTCTTTTGGGGTCCCCCGGAATTTTTGGGGTCCCCTCGACCCTTTTTGGGTCCCCCCCCTAAACTTTGGGGTCCCCCCCCCGGGCTCTGCGGGTCCCTTTTGGGGTCCCCCGGAACTTTTGGGGTCCCCCTGGAACGCCCAATGTTCTCTGCCCCCCCCCTTTTTTTGGGGTCCCCCCTCAATTTTGGGGGTCCCCCGGAATTTTTGGGGTCACCTCGACCCTTTTGGGTCCCCCCCCTAAACTTTGGGGTCCCCCCCCCCCGGGGTCTGGGGTCACTTTTGGGGTCTCCCATCAATTTTGGGGTCCCCCCATAAGTTTTGGGGACCTCGGGAGTTTTTTTGGGGGGTCCCGGGGGAATTTTTGGGGTCCCGGGTGGATTTTTTTGGGGTCTCGGGAGTTTTTTGGGGGGGTCTCAGGAGGATTTTGGGGTCCCGGGTGGATTTTTTGTTTTCCCGGGAGTTTTTTTGGGGTTCCCGGGAGTTTTTTTTGTCTTCCCGGGAGTTTTTTTGCTTTCCCGGGTGGATTTTTGGGGTTCCCGGGAGTTTTTTTGGGGTTCCCGGGTGGATTTTTTGTTTTCCCGGCAGTTTATTTGGGTTCCCGGGTGGATTTTTGGGATCCCCGGGTGGATTTTTTGTTTCCCCGGGTGGGATTTTTTGGGGTTCCCGGGAGTTTTGTTTTCCCGGGAGTTTTTTTTGGGGTTCCCGGGTGGGATTTTTGGGATCCCGGGTGGATTTTTGGGTTCCCGGGTGGGATTTTTGGGGTTCCCGGGTGGATTTTTTTGGGGTTCCCGGGTGGGATTTTTGGGGTTCCCGGGTGGATTTTTTGGGGTTCCCGGGTGGATTTTTGGGATCCCCGGGTGGATTTTTTGTTTTCCCGGCAGTTTATTTGTTTTCCCGGCAGTTTTTTTGGGTTCCCGGGTGGATTTTTGGGATCCCGGGTGGGATTTTTGGGATCCCCGGGTTGATTTTTGGGGTTCCCGGGTGGATTTTTGGGGTCCCGGGTGGATTTTTGGGTTCCCGGGTGGATTTTTTGTTTTCCCGGCAGTTTTTTTGTTTTCCCGGCAGTTTATTTGGGTTCCCGGGTGGATTTTTGGGATCCCCGGTGGATTTTTGGGATCCCCGGGTGGATTTTTGGGGTCCCTCCCCCGTTTCCCGCGGCGCGGGGCGGAAGCGGCGCGGGTGACGCGGGGAGGTGGCACCGGGGGTGGCACCGGGGGGTGGCCCCGGGGGTGGCACCGGGGGTGGCACCGGGGCTGGCACCCGCCACCGCGCCCGGGCACCGGCGGCGGCCGCGGGAGACGGCGCCGGCTGCAGGTGCGGGGGGAGGGTCGGGGAGACCCCCGGAGCCCTCCCCCTCCCCCACTCCTCCCTCCCTCCCCTCACCCAGCACTCCCTCCCTCCCCTCCCCCTCCCCTCCCTCCCGTCCTCGCTCCCTTCCCTCCCCCCTTTCCTTCCCCTCCCCCCTCCATTCCTCCTTTCTCCTCCTTCCCTCGTTCCCTCTCCCCCTCCTCCCTCTCCCCTCCCCCTCCTCGCTCTCCCTCCTTCCTCCCTCCTCTCTCCCTCCATCCTCCTCTTTTCCCTCTCTCCCTCCTCCCTTTCTCCCCCTCTCTCCCTCTCCCTCCCCCTCCTCGCTCTCCTTCTCCTCTGAGCTCTTCCTCCCTCTCTTCCGCCCTTCCTCTCCTCTCCCTCCTCCTTTTCCTCTTCCTCCCTCTCTCCCTCTCCTCCTTTTCCTTCCCTCCCCCCTCCATTCCCTCTTTCTCCTCCTTCCCTCGTCCCTTCCTCCCTCCTCCTCCCCTCCCCCTCCTCGCTCTCCTTCCTCGAGCTCTCCTCCTCCTCCGCCTTCTTCTCCTCCTCCCTCCTCTTTTCTCCTCTCCGTCCCTCCTTCCTTTCCTCCCTCCCTTCCATCCTCTCCCTCCTCCTCTCCTCCCTCCTCTCCTTCCCTCGTCCTCTCTCCCTCCCTCTCTCCCTCCCCTCCCTCGTCACTCCCTCCTCTCTGCTCTCTCCTCCTCCTCCTCCTCCCCTTTTCCTCCTCCCTCCTCCCTTTTCCCTTTACCTTCCTCCTCATTCTTCCTCCTCCTCCCTTTCTCCTCCTCTCTCCTCCCTCCTCCTCTCCCTCCTCGCTCTCCTTCCTCTGAGCTCTTCCTCCTCCCTCCCTCCACCTCACCGCTGCCCTCTCCTCTCCTCCCTCCCTCCCTCTCCCTTTTCCTCTCCCTCTCCCCTTCCTCTCCCTTTCCTCCTCCCTCCCTCCCTCCCTCCTCTCTCTTCCTCCCCTCCTCCCTTCTCCTCCCTCCTCCCTCTCCTCTCCTCTCGCTTCCTCCCGCTCTCTCCTGCTCTCCCTCCTCTCTCCTCCTCCTCCCTCCCTCCCTCCCTCCCTCCTCCTCCTCCCTCTCCTTTTTCCTCCTTCTCTCGTCCCTCTCTCCCTCCCCCTCCCCTCTCCTCCTCCTCGCTTTCCTCCTCCCTCCTCCCTCTCCTCTCCCTCCCATCCTTCCCTTTTCCTTCCCCTCCCCCCCCATTCCTTCCCCTCCTCCCCTCCCTCCTCCTCCTCTCCTTCCTCCCTTCCCCCTCTCCCCTCCCCCTCTCTCCATCCCTCCCTCCCCCTCTCCCTCCCCCTCACCCTCTCTCCCCTCCCCTCTCCTTCCCCAGGCTCTCCCACGCTCCGGTCACTCCTCCGGCCACTCCGGCCACTCCGGTCACTGCTCCAGTCACTGCTCTGGTCACTCCTCGGCCACTCCGGCCACTGCTCCGGTCACTCCTCCGGCCACTGTGGAGCCGCTGCCCAAGGTCCGGCCGTAGGGAGGGTCCGGCCCTGCCCCGTGGTCACTCCTCCGGCCACTCCGGCCACTTCTCCAGCCGCTTCAGCCACTGCAGGGAGGGTCCGGCACTGACCCGTGGTCACCTCCTCCGGCCGCTTCAGCCACTGCAGGGAGGGTCCGGCACTGACCCGTGGTCACTCCTCCGGCCGCTTCAGCCACTGCAGGGAGGGTCCAGCACTGACCCGTGGTCACTCCTCCGGCCACTTCTCCAGCCGCTTCAGCCACTGCAGGGAGGGTCCAGCACTGACCCGTGGTCACTCCTCCGGCCTCCTCCGGCCACTGC